>NC_134842.1:59837509-59840009 GCF_965363235.1 Mytilus galloprovincialis
TATACATTTTTTCAACCGTCTGACTGCTCTTTTGTTTTTGTTGGCATGGTGAAAGGGTTTAACTTATTTTTTATCTTTGTATGAGATACCCATTAGGGTCGATAGGTACCGTGTCCGACGGTAGTCAAGGTCGTTAAAATATTCTGAATACAAAAAAGTGAATATTTTTCTGACATTGACCTTATACATGCTGCGTGTTTGTGTGTGTATGTATCTTGTTTTTTGTTTCGCCGGTATTTTTTTTTTTTTACACTGGAGCACCATTTCAGATTTTGAAGAAGAAAAAAAAAAAGCATGAAATCGACATTGCACGAAATATTCATATGTTACTATGTAATCTAGTTGTATTCAATAGGATCGCAGCGGTTCCTGCCGTACGTGATAGCCAGTAAAACAAATGAGAAGGTAGGAATGTGAATTTTCAATGACGTTTATATTATTATATAAAAGACATACGTGTATCTTAAAACGAAGAAAGATTATCAAAAATTGACAAGAGAGACCGAGAAAAAAATTTGCCTACAATGCCGTAACAGCGACATTACACAGCTGTTTGCCGTGACCAGGATTCGAACCTGGGTTGTCGCGGCCACAACGCGAAGTTCTAACCACTATACTTTTTTTATCTTGTATATATTTATTTAACTTCATCTCATCATCTCATTTTTACAATATTTACATATGTAATAGAAAACATCAAGTCCCTATACTCTTTGGCTTCCTCATTCTTACCCTATCATTCATTTTATTTTATTCATTTTTTTTTTTTAACTTTTTAATTTTTTAATTTTTTTATCTCACACACGGTTAAAATATTATCTCAAAGTATTGTCAGACAATTAAATAGTTATCAAACATATTAAATCTAATATCTAAAGTCAATATTTTCCATAATAGTAAAAGTGTCTTTATCAAAAGTCAAAGATTCACATAACGCATATACGGCTGGTTGTATCCATTCCAGTAACGCAAAACAATGAACTCGATGTTATTTTGTAAATATGACACGATCTGTGGAAATACATTGAATTGTCTATAAAAAATCAATTAAATCAATTAAAGCATAACCATAAAACTACTATCATACAAGGTACACTCATCCCTATCTCACATTAGACTTATCAAATAAAAAATAAAAACATACATTATAAATTATGATTTTTTACATAGTTAATCATTTTTTCAATTCCGTAATTGGCCGTATCATTCCAAAAAATGGTTTCGGTCACATCCTCAAATTCTTTTAATACCAATTGTTCATAATGTTCATAGTTGTAATCATCTTCGTACATTGTTCTAATCTGCATTCTATCCGTTTCATACACAATTAATAATTTCCTATTTTGAACCTTTCCGATCAATAAATCTCGGCCAGCTCGACTTTTTTTAAAAACTATTTTCCCAAAACGTTCGTGTAATAGTTGTGGCGAACTAACAGTATCTAAATCACACTTTTCTTTATCAATAATCGTTCCGTTATCTTTATTTTTAACTGTGCGATTGGGTTTTATTTTTGGAACTATTGTTTTCTCTACATCTATAATTGGATCTAACTGGTGTGTAGGTAAGTCGATAAACCGGTTAGTCAAGTCACTATCTATATTTACAGACGATCGCTCTATATTGTCACCACACTGTGTCGATGTATTTTCAGAGGCACAAACGGGTTCATTTTCACATTCCATACTGGGTTCATCATTGTTAATATTCGTAATTTCATTTTCGTTTTCTATAGTAATATCGTCTAATGTATCTAAACGGGTAACTTCTACATTACTGTTGCTTTCATTGTATTCCCGTAAACGTTTATTGTCTCTTCTTTGTGCTGCCCCTGATTTACGCTTCACTTGTTTATTGTCAGATTTAGCAAACATAATAGATATTCTGGCTTTTTCATTGTCACCATGTACACTATATGTAATTGTACCAAATTCTTCACACGCACTTCTTATGGCACTCAATAAAAATTTCGGTAACTTATCCATATTCATCTCAAACTAATTGTCAAAATTTTATTAATGATAAAATAACCTTATGGCGCCTCCAGCCTTGAAAGGTACACGATACATTTCATTTATAACTCGACTTTACAAATGTTTATTTTCCTAAATAGTTCAAAATCACTTACTGTCAACAAGATTCGAAAATATATTCCATTTTCCCTGCTGGGATATCCAAGCAAAACCTTAATAACACAAGTTTTTTTCGCTACTCAGAAAGTACGTGTAACCACTTCAAAACACTAACCGGAAGCCTCTGTTTGCCGTGACCAGGATTCGAACCTGGGTTGTCGCGGCCACAACGCGAAGTACTAACCACTATACGATCACGGCTATGACTTGCAGACAGAATGGATGTGGCAAAAATTGGGTATTTAAAATTAAGGCTGATTTTAACACGTTGTCGGTATCTTTTTGGTAAAATCACTTTTCATACAAAATTTTATCGCGATGTATGGAACGAGTGCAATCGGGCTATTCAAAAGGGATTCTGCTCCATC
>NC_134842.1:59847509-59862509 GCF_965363235.1 Mytilus galloprovincialis
TTTTTTTTTTTACACTGGAGCACCATTTCAGATTTTGAAGAAGACAAAAAAAGCATGAAATCGACATTGCACGAAATATTCATATGTTACTATGTAAAGACAAGAAGTGTTCTAGTTGTATTCAATAGGATCGCAGCGGTTCCTGCCGTACGTGATAGCCAGTAAAACAAATGAGAAGGTAGGAATGTGAATTTTCAATGACGTTTATATTATTATATAAAAGACATACGTGTATCTTAAAACGAAGAAAGATTATCAAAAATTGACAAGAGAGACCGAGAAAAAAATTTGCCTACAATGCCGTAACAGCGACATTACACAGCTGTTTGCCGTGACCAGGATTCGAACCTGGGTTGTCGCGGCCACAACGCGAAGTACTAACCACTATACTTTTTTTCTCTTGATAAAATTTTATTCAGATAATACATATAAAAAGAATAATCAGGCTATACTCCTGAAAATTCACATTATCACAATATAAGCTTGTACGATTACAACTTCAATCATATGTAATATATTCACAATTAATAACACATGATAATTATCACACTAGAAATCAATTTGAATTTGATTGTCTCTAATAATTAATTCTGGATTATTTTCACTATAATACTTTTCAAATAATTGTAGCGCATTGTTGCGTTTATAGTGTTCATAAGCATAGTTCACATTTTTAACCAGAGTAGACTTAAAGTATTGTTCTATGTCTATAATCTTATTTTCTAACATTGCAATATTTCGTCTTTTTACAATACAAAATCTTCTTATTGCTAATACACTATTTACAAAATAGTAATTAATATATTTATTTTGTTTTGTCAAACCAAACATACACATGAACTCAAAACTAAGGTCATTTATATAACTGCCTGAACTCTTATACAAAATATTGTGTAAAAAATTCTTTACAAAATCATTGAAGCGAGTTAACATCGTACACTCTAAAATCAGGTGATTTAAATTCTCAGGTAGAGTTGAGCAAATAGGACAAAGTGAGTCCTTTGTAATACGGCATTTAAATAGCCTTTCTTTTGTAAATATAATACGGTGAAAAACTTTAAATGCCACCTCGCGACAATCGCTTTGTAAAAAAGAAAAATTCATGATTTTCTGGATCTTTCTCAGGTCAAAATCTGCGTACATCAAACGCCATCGTGATACAGATTTAGGTTCTCTAGAAAGCTTTGATACAAGCATTCGATAATAAAAATTCGTCGTGGATGGAAGTGAACAAATTTGGACGCCATCTTTAATCATGGGTTTTAACACAGGAGTTTTACTAACATGCACATTTGCTTCAACTAGCACTTTATACTCATCAGGTATTGTTTCTAACACATTTCTAACTGCATGTAACATTTTATTTTCCGAAACTTCCGGAAATTTTTCTAATACAATCTCTTGAATATAACTTTCTTTCAAGAAACCTGGTTTACATTCATATGCGATGTCTTTTATTTTACATACACCTGCTTCAATAAATGTCTTAAGATATAACATTTTATTACCATTTGTAATATTTGGATTTAGAAAAAGCGGAATATCAAAAACATTTTCTGAATTAACTTCAATATCTACATTTTCACAAATACTTTGCCATGACAAAATCAGACTTTGATAAAATTCTGGTAATGCATCTATTTTTCTATTTCGGAGATCACAGAATAAAATTTCAATTCCAAGATTCATATTTTCAAACTTAGAAAAGAAATAAAGACAAGTTTGTTTCCATATAGCACAGTAGTTTTCATCCAACAGTCTACTCAAATATTTTAATCTAAAAGCATACATTTTCTGCATAATATCAGGAAAATTCAATCCTCCGTCAACTACTTTATTGATAATAACCTCATATGCTACAAGAGGAGGTTTATTATTCCATAAAAATTCTAAACATTTCTTTTTTATAAGTATGCAATACTTTTCAGGTATATTTACAACCATTAATGTATACCACAGTTTACTCATAAGTAAGGCACTAATAACACTTACTCTTCCATGAAGAGTTAAATGCCTCATTTTCCAAAAATTCAGGAGTTTTGTAATTGATTGTACTTTACCTTCCCAATTCAATTTTTCACATAATGTTTTATTTTTTCCCACCCATATTCCTAATAACTGTAAGACTTCATCACATTCTTTTATTTTCCAAATTTTTAAATCATTTGAACAAATTTTCCCTTTTCCAAGTGCTAAAACTTCTGATTTTTCTTTATTCAATTTTGCACCCGATGCTTTTTCGTACAATTCTAGTACCCGAAATGTTTCACTAACTGAATTTTTGTCCACTAAGGTCAAAGTTGTATCGTCAGCATGTACAAAAACCTTTTCTTCAACATTTGTATTTGGTATTACAACACCTCTTATCTCACAATTTTTCTTAATAGCAATACTCAATGGTTCTGCTAACAAAACATATAACAGAGCCGAAATGGGACACCCCTGTTTGACAGAGTTTTTCAATCTAAAGTATGGAGTCAAAAATCCATTACATTTAACTGAACTAAAAATGTTGGTGTAAAATATTTTTATCCATTTTTTGAATTTATTACCAAATCCAAATTTATCCAAAACTGCAAAAAGATACTCGTGTCCAGCTCTGTCAAATGCTTTTTCTTGATCTAATTTTAATAAATAACATTCTATATCATCCATTTCTACGAAATCCATAAAATTCCTAACACTAACAACTGTATCAGATATATCTTTTCCTAGAATACAACAGCTTTGATTTGGTGAAATAACTTTTGGTAGTACATACTTAAATCTATTTGCCATTACTCTGGCAAGTATTTTGTAGTCAACATTCAACAAGCTAATTGGCCTAAAGTTTTTCAAATCTGATTGATCACCTTTGTTTTTAAAAATTATATTTATATTCCCATATCTCATAGATCTAGATAATTCTTCATTTTCCTCAATACTTTGATAAATATAGAGTAATACATGCTTTAATTCATTGAAAAAATACAAATAAAATTCTGCAGTTATACCATCTGGTCCAGGTGTTTTCCCTTTTTTCATACCTTTTAAGGATTTTTCAATTTCCTCAATACTAATTTCATCATCACACATTTCTACATCTTCATCATCAATTTTTACATTAACATTATTCAATAATTCATCAACTGAATGCATATCAATACTAACACAAGAAAACAAATGTTTATAATAATCATGTATAACATCAAGTAAATCATTTGTTTCTGTAACAATTTTCCCATCACAATCTTTTATTTCACTTATCACATTCTTATTCTGTCGATACTTTTCTAATTTCAAAAAATATGCAGTATTTCTATCACTTTCTAAAGCCCACTGTGACTTTGATCTTAAAATTGCACCTTGACATTTGTATGTTTCAATATCTTCTAATTGCGTTTGCAATTCTAAAAATTGTTCACTGTCTATCTGAATACCATTTGCAGATTTTACTGATAATTCTTGAATTTTATTCTGCAATTTATAATATTCCCTGTTTAAATCTTTTTGCTTTTCTTTGCCATAAATTTGGCTTAATCTTTTAATTGTAAATTTTAAATTATCCCACCAAATTAAGGGATTTGACACATAAAAATCTGACCCAATTTCATTTGCAAATAATCTCTTCATTTTATCAATAAATAACTCATCTTGTAAAAATGAATTATTAAAAACCCACACACCTGGACCTCTTTCTACATTACAAAAATCTATCTTCATGCTGACGATACTATGATCACTAAAACTAGTATCCTTATAATGAATATTCTTAATACAAGATTTTGAATCTAATGACACTAGAAAATAGTCTATTCTGCTTTGGGTTAAAAACCCTTGTACAACCTGTTTTCTAGAAAAAACTTTTGTATTAACATTTCTATTTCTCCAAATATCATATACATTTGTAATTCTTTTTCTTGCATAAAATTACATAAGGATTTTACAGCCTTATCATTACAATGCATGGTTTTACCACTCTTATCCAAACTTGATAATGTAGTATTAAAATCTCCAGCAACTAATACATATTTTCCTTTACTAATTTTTTGTTTACACTTTAAGAAAAACTCATATCTTTCATTTACATTATTTGGTGCATATATATTATAAATGTCAATTAATTTATCATTAATTGTCCCTTTTATATGAATAAATCTTCCATTATCATTTTCCACTTCTAAAAAAATGTTTTTTAATTTCTTACTAACAAGAATAGCAACACCTTGACGGTTATTACCACTATTACTATAAAAAATATCTCCATCCCAAATAGTTTTATCTCTTTTAATTCTTTCTACAAACAAATCATTCCAAAATGTTTCTTGTAAACATATAATATCATAAAATCTTTCATTACACAATGAAAAAATACAATTCCTCTTATTGCTATCACAAAGTCCGTTACAATTAAGACTTATAACATTAAACATAGCCATTACTATAAAAAATATATTGAATATTATATAATATTTACAATCCATTTTTATTTGTTTCTATTTTTTTTTTGATGTGCCAACATAGCAGCTCTTACATTAACCTTAACTTTCAATGACTTTCGTCTTGCATTTTTTTTAAATATATTTTTGCATTTGTCTTCTACACTAGCCCACTCACTTTCTTCATCAGTCAATGGGTCAGTGTCCATACTTATTTCATCTAATTCATCAAATACACCATCATCTCCTCCCTGGCTGCATTTTTGTTCCAGAGAGGGGATGTTACTAATTTTCTCATCATTAACATTTGTTTCACATGAAACATTTTCATTCATAATTTCATTTGTACTTAACAATACATTACATTTACTAATATTGCTATTAACAGTTACAATATGTCCTTCTGAAATCTGCTCACTGTCTTTATTCGTCATCTCGGTCGCGATCTTTGTCTTTACACCATTGTCGGTCGCGATCTTTGTCTGTTCACTATTGTCAGTCGCGATCTTTGTCTTTTCATCATTTTCGGACGCGTTATCAACGGTCTCTGTTACATCATCTGCCATGGCTTCATCAGCGTCTGTATATTCATCATCATCATCTTCATCTCCATTACCAATACCATCACCAATTGCTCCATCTCCATTACCATTATCATTTCTGTTAACGTCATCTCCATTCCAATCCTCACCATTAGCTTCTATATCATCACACATGATATCACTTGTGTGTACATCGGCAACAACTTTTACCACCTTTGACTTTTTCACATCATCACTGGTTCCCTGTTCCGAACTTATGACTGAGGGACCAACATCTAACGTATTCCCACTAATCAAGTCATTTTCACTTTCTTTTAATTCTGTATTGTTTTCTTCACTACTGGTGATAATTTCTTGGTATTTTCTTTTGTGGTCCGAAACTCTGCCCCAAGGTGTTTTTCTTTTTCCTTCGGGTATATGACCAAATCCTTCTCCGAAATAACGCTTCCTCGTTAAACAATCGCAATCACTGTATGGCCTTAGGCAATTCTTACACTTATTCTCTAAACAGTTTTTACTAATATGTCCTTGTTGACCACATTTAAAACATTTAAATTCTGGACAATCTTTGTATAAATGTTCAGCACTATAACAACCCGAACAAACTTTGACCTGGTCATTATGAATAACCCTATAATATGCTGTTTCCTTCCCGCTAACTGTAAATTTCATAGAATACGGTATTGAGGCAAGTGTAGGTGGTAATTTTACTTTAAAAACCCTAGTACCATCATATACATTCGATCTACTGCTCATTTTTCTTTTCCTAATGTCAGTTACTATTTCAACACCCATTCTATCAAATCTATCAATTATTTCTTCATCTGTTACGTACATGCTCATATTGAAAATTGACACAATTCTAAATGTGTAATTTTTGATTTTATAAAAATGGATAATTACCACGTGAATCACTGTTTACATTTACTCGGAAGAAATTGTTCCGAGTATTCCTTATTTTGATTGGTCAATTGTTACCTGGATACAGGACGCTCTTATATATGAGCCAGTCCATGCGAAAAGGTACAAAAAGTCCTTTTGGTAAACTTTACAGGACACGTTATCAAAATTTGTTATAGTATTTTTGAAAAACGATTTTATCCGAAAAAAAATTACATAAATGTAACCATTCATAAGATTGTCAATTCTATCCCGAATTTGTCAACTAAAACCGAAAAAGACGTAGAAATATCTGAATTTTTGGTATTTGAGCAAGTGTAAAATCATTTGTTCCCCGGACTAATGCTATACCGACCAGAAACTACAAAAAATTATGACACTACAGAGACAAAAGTCAATAATTTCCGTCAGTTCTACAGGTTTAAAGAAAGAAAGACAACATTAAAACATGAGGGAAAATGCAAAAACTATGACATCTTGTGTTTTAGAAATTGAAATTTAAGTTAAGTTAAGTTATTTAATATTATATAAATCAACCTTAGTTGCACGGGATTCGAACCGTTGCCCTGTTTGATTGCATTGATATCCGCATCGTAAGCGAGAGCCTTATCCCCACTGCTACCAGGTTTAACGTTATCAATTGGCAAATCAAGCCATTTAAACTGTACTTTGAAAATGATTGTAATATATGAAATAATTCACTAAAAATCTTGATAAAACTAGGGGTGGGAAGGGGGGGGGGGTCTCAACACTCGCAGGTGCGTGAAGCTCACAGCTTGATGATATGAGGGAAAGTAAATGTGTTTTATAAATCACAAGTCTACTACCAATAATTATGCACACTTTTTAGAATTTCGTAAATTTTTCGTTTTTGTACCTTTTCGCATGGACTGGCTCAATTTTTTTATAGGTGATATCGGCGAAAGTACCAAGGAAAGCCTATGTATAGTAAAAGAGTGATTTCGCCCTAACTTTTTAAAAAATCAACATATTTTAGATGTGTTTTTTGCAAACTAGATGTTTTGAGAGATGCCGAATCCATTTGAAACTTCAAATCGTTGCTAAAATATTTGGAATATGGACTTTTTGCTGATTGGTGTACGGTTGCTAAGGGGAGAATTTTAGTTGCTAGGGATAATTATATGTCAATATTTGCATTAAATTATAACGTTAGATGTGAAGTATTATAAGTATTTCGATATTTCATTGCTTTTTGGCAATTTCGATTTTTTTGTTTTTTTGTGATTTTGAAAATGATATGAGCCAGTCCATGCGAAAAGGTACAAAAAGTCCTTTTGGTAAACTTTACAGGACACGTTATCAAAATTTGTTATAGTATTTTTGAAAAACGATTTTATCCGAAAAAAAATTACATAAATGTAAACATTCATAAGATTGTCAATTCTATCCCGAATTTGTCAACTAAAACCGAAAAAGACGTAGAAATATCTGAATTTTTGGTATTTGAGCAAGTGTAAAATCATTTGTTCCCCGGACTAATGCTATACCGACCAGAAACTACAAAAAAATATGACACTACAGAGACAAAAGTCAATAATTTCCGTCAGTTCTACAGGTTTAAAGAAAGAAAGACAACATTAAAACATGAGGGAAAATGCAAAAACTATGACATCTTGTGTTTTAGAAATTGAAATTTAAGTTAAGTTAAGTTATTTAATATTATATAAATCAACCTTAGTTGCACGGGATTCGAACCGTTGCCCTGTTTGATTGCATTGATATCCGCATCGTAAGCGAGAGCCTTATCCCCACTGCTACCAGGTTTAACGTTATCAATTGGCAAATCAAGCCATTTAAACTGTACTTTGAAAATGATTGTAATATATGAAATAATTCACTAAAAATCTTGATAAAACTAGGGGTGGGAGGGGGGGGGGGTCTCAACACTCGCAGGTGCGTGAAGCTCACAGCTTGATGATATGAGGGAAAGTAAATGTGTTTTATAAATCACAAGTCTACTACCAATAATTATGCACACTTTTTAGAATTTCGTAAATTTTTCGTTTTTGTACCTTTTCGCATGGACTGGCTCATATTTCTTTGTTTCGGGATTCGCGGTACATTTGAAATTTTTCATTGAAATTATTTACCCTCCCACCCGCCGCATACAACTGTGTTAGTTATGAATTTTAATGTATTTTGTGTACTTATTTATAAGATGTGCTTGTGTATACTGTGGCTAGCTCATGTGTTTATTCGAGCTGTTTGGATGAATATATTTATCATTTCTAATGACTAGACGCTATATTTGCGCTTTAACATTAACTTTACATGTTATATGTGACTGTCAGTGGTACAGTCGAGTGTTTGTCCTGTGCTGTGAAATATATCTGTTTGTCTTGTGTATATATTGTGCCGTAATAAAATTGAGTAACTTTTGAAATTTTTCATTGAAATTATTTACATGAGTAGCGCTAACCAGGAATTCCGGGCAGTTTTACCCAGGCGTGTTAAGAAGAGTTTTAATTACAAAGTGTTCGATCAACTGGGATGCAGTCCGATGCACTTATAGGAGAATCGGAGGTTGGTGACGAGCTTGTGCAAGGTGCGACTGGTGGAAATGACAGTATGTCAAAGGCGGATTTTGAAGATCTGAAAGACCGTCTTTCGATTTATATGGATTCCGAGGAGTCGGACACTGATGAAGAAACAAAAGAATTGGTGAGGAAACTCAAGGAAGTTAAGAAGAAGGAGAAAGTAATGAAGAACAAGAAGAGAAAGGTGGAATTACGACAGGAAATAGAGAAGAGAATGAAGGAATTGGAGGAGTTGGAGGAGCTCGAGTTAAAAGGGGCTTCTAAGCCGAAGAAGGAGAAACTCGGCAGAAGGTGGAACAGTCCAAGAAGGGAAAAGATAAAGGAAAAAGCAAAGATACAGATAAAGGTAAAGGTAAAGATAAAGACAAAGACTCAGTTAAAGATAGCAAACGTGATGAACTTTCTAATTTAAATATTAAACATTTGAGAAAAGATACAAAGACTAAGAAAATTGTAGATAAACATATGAAACAAATGCTAGCCACAGAGTCTAACTCAGAGTCTGATTCTTCTATAAGTAGTAGTTCAAGTTCTGATAGTAGTACGGATAGTGGGTCAGAGCCAAATGTTTTGTCTAGTTCTGATTCTGATAGTGAAACTACTCATAAAAAGAAAAATAAGCATAAGAAAAAGAAGGTCAGATCAGGTATCAAAGATAGACCCCATGATAAAGTTAAAATTAAGATGAACTGGCCTCAATCTGAGCTTAAATATGAGTTTACAAATAGAAAGGCTGTGGAGTTTAGACAGCTAACTATGAGCCAGTTTTGTGCTGGAGAACTAGAAATTATAAGGCATTGTAAAATTAGTAAAAAAGAAAGAGAAGGTAGATTATCATTGTTGAACAAAATTTGTTATTATGCTAGTGAATTTGAATGGTCTGTACTGTTAAATTTTTATGCAGCATGGGTAAAGCTGATTGAAAAAGGTGAGAATGTATGGTCTGATGATACTTCTCTGTTAGAGGTTAGAATGTTAATAGGAAAGAAATTGTTGAATAAAACAGCAAGTAAATATTCAGATAAATCGTCTGAAAAGAATTTTGATAGAAAAGTTTGGTATTGTCCTTTGTATCAGAGAAATAAATGTAATATTTCGAAGGATGGACATAATTTGGATATTGCAGGCAAAAGTAGATTTGTACAGCACATTTGTGCCACATGTTTAAGGGAGGATAAGGCTAAAATGAAACATCCAGAGAGCTCATCGGCTTGTCCTCATATGCCATGACTAGAATTAGAAAAAGCTGTTAATAGCATTGGGAATTTTAATTCAAAAGTGATAGATACTTTTTATCCTGAATGGTTACTGTTAGATTCAAATAAGGACAAAATATTGATTGAGAAAGGTGAATTCTCTAAGTCAATGGAGGTTTCTAAAACTGATACTTGTACAGTTAATAATGATAATTATAGAATTTCTAGTAAAAGGGTGGTAAATAAATCTTTACCAGTTCAATCAGCTTTGAATTTAAACATTGATGAATTTTGTCATAAACACAAAAAGTGTTTAATTTGTGATTTGAATGTTAATTCTTTAGATTTGCAGTATTTTGTGGATATTCAGAGAGAAATTAAATTGTCAGGTTTACCGAATTATCAAGGTTGTAGAATACCAGTTTTTTCAAAGTTAAAAATAGAATTTTTTAGATCTATGTTAGTTGATTATAATGATCACATTTTGTGTGACTTATTAGAATTTGGTTTTCCTATTGGTTATACAGCAGGTGATATAGTAGATATCAAAAAGCCGCGTAATCATAGCGGGGCCAGAGATTTTCCAGATTTCATTTTGAAGTATTTGAAAAAGGAGTTAGAATATAAAGCTGTTATTGGGCCTTTAAAAGTGAACCCTTTTATATATTCTTCATTAGTGTTATCTCCTTTAAATTCAGTTCCAAAGAGTACACCAGGTGAAAGAAGGGTAATACTAGATTTAAGTTTTCCTTCTGAAAATTGTATTAATGCAGGTATTGATAAAGATATTTATTTGGGTGAGTCAGTTAATTTGACTTATCCATCTGTAGATGATTTTGTTAATCTTATTAAGTTAAAAGGTAGAAATTGTGGTATTTTTAAGAGGGACTTGAAGCAGGCTTATCGCCAAATTCCAATTGATCCTGGAGATATTAATTTTGTTGGATTTCATTGGAAAAATCACATTTTTGTAGATAGAGTTTTAAGTATGGGACTTAGGTCATCAGCTCATATTTGCCAGAGAGTGACTTCATCTGTAGTTTACATGATGAAGCAGTCTGGTTATTTATTATTAAATTATTTAGATGATTTTGCTGGAGCAGAAAAATCAGAAGATGCAAATGTTGTATTTGATTTATTAGGTAGACTTTTAGACAGTTGTGGTCTTGAAGAATCAGTGGAGAAGGCGAGCTCTCCAAGTACGGTTATGACATTTTTAGGAGTGAAATTTGACACTTCGGAACTTACAATTTCAGTAACAACTGAGAGAGTGGAAGAGATTTTATTGTTGGTAAAGACTTGGTTAAATTTACTGGTTGCTACAGTTAAACAGTTACAGTCATTGTTAGGTAAATTACATTTTGTATCTAACTGTGTAAGACCAGGAAGGCTTTTTGTTTCTAGGTTGCTTACTTGGCTTCGTAGTTTACCAGATGACAAATGTGACCATATTATTCCTTTGTATATAAGGAAAGATTTATTTTGGTGGTATCATTTTTTAAAGTCTTACAATGGTGTTTCTATGATGGCTTTAGAGGATTGGTCTCAGCCAGATGAAATATTGGAGACGGATGCTACTTTGAGTGGTTGTGGAGGTTGGTTTCTTGAAAAAAGAGAGTTTTTTCATGTTCAATTTCCTTCCTTTTTGATGGATTTGAATTTACATATAAATCAATTTGAATTGATTGCTTTGATGATTTGTGTTAAAGTATGGAGTGTGCATTTTGTAAATAGAAAGATTTTAGTGAGATGTGATAATCAATCTACGGTGTTGGTTTTGAATTCTGGTTGTACTAGAGATGCATATATGCAATGTTGTTTAAGAGAAATTTTGTTTTATGCTGCAAAGTATAATTTTGAAATTAAGGCTGTTCATTTTCCTGGAGTTGAAAATAGAACAGCAGATATTTTGTCAAGATGGCATTCTGATTCAAGATTTGAAGACTTATTTTATGATTTGCCTGTTGTGAGATTAGGTAAATGTTTTGAGAAATTTGTCTATTCAGGTCTTTTTCAGATTGGTAATTTATTGTAGATTTACAGCTGAATTTGTTGAAAGTGGATCAACAGACATCGTGCAAGTCAGCCTTTGCTCATGGCACTTTTGAAAACATTAAAGTTCAGTGGAGGACTTTTTTAACATTTTGTATTTATTTTGGTTTTAAATTTTTACCAGCATCTTTGAATACTGTGTGTTTGTATGCTCAATTTTTGAGCAGGTCTTTTAAATCAGTGAATTCTATTAAAAATTATTTAAATGGAGTAAGATTATTGCATTTATACAATGATTTGGAGTTTCCTTATTTACAAAGTTTTTCGTTAAAACTTACATTGAAAGGTTTACAGAGATTAAATCCTTATTTACCAAGGAAAGCGCTCCCTATAACTCCTTTGATTTTAAAACAAATTTATGAGTTTATGGATTTAGATGACACTCAGGATAAGACTTTCTGGAGTTTGTTTTTGTTAGCCTTTTTTATGATGAGTAGAAAATCTAATCTTGTTCCAAATTCAGAAAAAGAATTTGATGAAAATAAGCAATTATGTAGAGGGGATATTATCATTGAGAATGATGTTTTAATAATTATTTTGAAATGGTCTAAAACAATTCAGTTTGGACAAAGAAAGTTGAGAATTCCCATTTCTAGTATTCAGGGAAGTATTTTATGTCCGGTTAATGCATACAAGAATATGATCAAAGCTATTCCTGCGGTTAAAAAGGATCCTGCATTTTGTAAAGTTAAAAAGGGGCGCATTCTACCCATTACTTATAAAGAGTATCAAAATAAGCTTCGATATTTAATACAAAAAACAGGTCGTAACTCTTTATTTTACTCTACTCATAGTTTAAGAAGAGGGGGGGGGGGGGCAACTTTAGCTTTTGATGCTGAGGTTTCTACGGAATTAATTCAACTTCATGGAGATTGGCATAGTGATGCTTATAAAAAGTATTTAGAATTTACTTTGGAACAGAAACTTCAAGTTTCGCAAATGATGTCGAAGAGTGTTTCCTTGTTAGGTTACTAATTTATATCGTTTCTTTGTAGAACCAGGAACTTTTCTGATAGTGTCAGACTCAATCGCAAAATATGTGAAGCTTGAGAATGCGGATGTTTATGCGTTTCGGGGGGCTTCCATTGGAGAAATAACCTATCAGCTTAACAAGAACAAGGGGAGTATTTATGGAGGTTATAAATGTTTAGTTATTCATTGTGGTACCAATGATATTCATATTTTATCTATTGATCAGTTTAAGTCTGCCTATTGTAATTTAATTTCTACCGCCAAGTTGTTGTTTCCTTCTATGGTTATTGCTTTGTCTGGTATTCTTCCTCGTCCTGTTGATTTTGAGGAAACGGGTCAAAAGATAAAGGATGTTAATATGGCTTTGTTAAATTTATGTTTGAGTTATGAAGTCGAATTCATTCATTCGTATAGATATTTTTTGAAATGTGGAAAGCCAAAGGTGGGGCTATTTGCCTATAAAGATGGTGGGTTACATCTCAATTGTGAAGGTACAAGGCAGTTAGGTTTATATTTTAAAAGAAGGGTTGCTCATTTAATTTAGATAGGTTAACTTGTCATTTGAGATGAATTTCTCAAGTGGAGTTAAAGGATTAGATATGGTTGAATTTCATGTTTCTACCATACTTCCTTTGGGTTTTTTTTTTTTTTTTTTTTTTTTTTTTTTTTTAGTTTATGGTTGATATTATTTCTTCCATACTAAAATTTGGATTATTTTTATTTTATTTTCCTTAATATGTATTGGTTTTATTTAAGATTGTTTGGTTAAGATGTAGTTAGGTTTATTTATATTAATATGTACTAATATTTTAATTTTATATTGCAGGTAAGGGACTCTTTTCAGTGAGTATTGTTCACACTGTTGGGTGCGGTTTCTTTTCATATGAGATATTGTTTCTTGTATGGAGAAAAGTTTATGTTCAGGGTTGATATTGTTTCTTCCTTGCTTGCTTTAATTATTTAGTTTTTGCTTGATATTATTTCTTGCATGCTAGATTAACAAGCTTAAATTGTGTATTGTTTATATGATAGTTAAAATTAATCTGCTTAATTCTTTGTTCAACACAGTTGTTTGTTTATTTTTTGGCGGCCGTTGGCTTGGCGGCTAGCTCATGTGTTTATTCGAGCTGTTTGGATGAATATATTTATCATTTCTAATGGCTAGACGCTATATTTGCGCTTTAACATTAACTTTACATGTTATATGTGACTGTCAGTGGTACAGTCGAGTGTTTGTCCTGTGCTGTGAAATATATCTGTTTGTCTTGTGTATATATTGTGCCGTAATAAAATTGAGTAACTTTGATTTCTTTTGTGAGAAGCCTGGTAATTACTGATACTAGTTCATTTACACTAATGGATTTACCTTGTATAAATAAACCGTCTCCTGATATTTCTCCTACATTTCTTCTTTCCCGCATTTCTACTTCATAATTGTTATCATTCTTGGGAACACACGCTAGCACCGATCCTACACCACATTTCTTTTCAATTTTATCTATCACTAATTCTGGGGTAATCACTTTAGTACTGCCAACATTCACACGAACAGTTTGTTCCTTTGAATAATTGTCATCCAAAGGGTACGTTTTGTCACCCATCCCGGGTGACAAAACAAAGTCTTTTTCAACAAAAAAGTTGAAAAAATCAAACGATATTAAGGTATATTATCACATTCTGACACAAAATATACAAATTCACATATACGATGACTTGGAAAAACACAGTTTTTGAATTAGATTGACTCTCTCGATATAAACACCTGTTTACTCTTTCATAGGTCAACCGGAAGTCTCACTAACCACTATACGATCACGGCTATGACTTGCAGACAGAATGGATGTGGCAAAAATTGGGTATTTAAAATTAAGGCTGATTTTAACACGTTGTCGGTATCTTTTTGGTAAAATCACTTTTCATACAAAATTTTATCGCGATGTATGGAACGAGTGCAATCGGGCTATTCAAAAGGGATTCTGCTCCATCTTATACATTTTTTCAACCGTCTGACTGCTCTTTTGTTTTTGTTGGCATATGGTGAAAGGGTTTAACTTATTTTTTATCTTTGTATGAGATACCCATTAGGGTCGATAGGTTCCGTGTCCGACGGTAGTCAAGGTCGTTAAAATATTCTGAATACAAAAAAGTGAATATTTTTCTGACATTGACCTTATACATGCTGCGTGTTTGTGTGTGTATGTATCTTGTTTTTTGTTTCGCCGGTATTTTTTTTTTTTTTTTTTTTACACTGGAGCACCATTTCAGATTTTGAAGAAGAAAAAAAAAGCATGAAATCGACATTGCACGAAATATTCATATGTTACTATGTAAAGACAAGAAGTGTTCTAGTTGTATTCAATAG
>NC_134842.1:59875009-59922509 GCF_965363235.1 Mytilus galloprovincialis
AGGGATCCTCCCTCCGCCTGAATCCCGATTCCCTCCGCCTGCGTCCCGGTTCCCCCACTCCGGAATGGTCCGGACCACTCCGGAATATTCCGGACCCAGGTGAATCCCGATTCCCTCACTCCGGATTTGTCCGGACCACTCCGGAATATTCCGGACCTGGGCCTGAATCCCGATTCCCTCACTCCGGAATAGTCCGGACTGGTCCGGACTATTCCGGAGTCACCTCGGCTCCGGACTCCGACCACTCCGGAATATTCCGGACTCATTCACCATGCCCAATTTTGAAATTGCCGTCCAGTCCGGAATATTCCGGAGCACATTTTTATGGCCTTTTTGTGTTTCAGAAGAACGTTTAAATCAAAATCAAGGAAACATTCGTAAAAATAACAGATTGAAATCCCTTTTCGGTGCTTGAAATTAAAATTCAGTCTAATAATGAGTTCGTGCAGTGACAAATGTGTGTAGTATTTTCATGATGAGAGTTATACATTAAATAGGATTCCAATAGCTTGTTCCTGTGATGATATATATAAAAAGTGACAAGAATAAGAAAGAAATATTCAAGTTAAAATTTGTTTAACAATTAAAAAAGAGAGATATATGAACATTTGGTATTCAAATAAAATATATCTTTTTTGTATTTGTATACTTCAAATGCCCTTTAATGGCACTTTCTTCACTTCTTTCACATTCAATATAAATTTATTGTGGAATACAGAGGTCGTGATGACTATAGAAAATAAACTTTGAACATTGGTCAAAGATTAAAATTTACTTTTTGTGGTTGTTGTTCCTTTTGTTTCTGGTAAAAAAATGATATCTGATTTTTTTTAACTTTAAATCGCAAAATAATTCTGGGATCTGTTTTACTTCTGAAATGTCTCTCTTTCAAATAATGGTGTCGTATATGTCCACTATGAAAAGTTAAACAAAACATAAATCTGACTCGTTGTTGAGGGCCTTACGACAACATACAGAGGATAACATTTAGTCATTGACAATCTTACAACATCTTACATAATATATAACAAAGTTTAAACTATTGTCATGAAGAAATAATTACATTAGATGTATGTTTCATTATAATACATTATTCTATTTGGCTACATTGCAATCTCGCGTTATTCCTTAGTCAACTTCATAACACAATAACATTTATCATTCATGATGACACGAGGTTCCACAAGAAAGTGCACATGTAAGTTAAATAAAAACTTGATGAAAACCGTGTTTTCATGATCCTAACTGAAAGAAATGTAATAATAAGTATTGAATGCTTCTTTTTGTAACTTCATAGGGTTGTAAAAGCGTTGACCGTGTGCACATTTTTAGACTTGTTTAGAAAGGAGTAGGTCCGGTAAGGACCGATTTTGGCCTCAAATTTCAAGTTTATCTTACGAAAGATTTTGACCACTTTTTAAACACTTAAGTGTCTATTTCATTTGAATCAATTAATTTATGTGAAAGATTTTAACTGATATAGTCATTAAAAACAAACCGATTCAAGCTCAAATAAGAAAAATCTACCAAATATGCCGAAAAATGTCACTTTTCAGATGATTTTTGTCAAAAATGAAAGTGGCCGCATCCGTGTTCATCCTCAACCTTTATATATGTTATGTATTATCATAAAATACAACTTACATTTCAATATTAAGGATGAACACGAATGCAGCCACTTTCGTTTCACACGAAAACCGTCTAAAATTTCACTAAAATGCTAGAATTGTGAAGATTTCAGTAATTTAGCATGACTTAATGGTCCTAGTACCCGATATATGTGCATTGTATTGTCAAAAACAGCCCATATTTATGTAGCAGAAGCCTTCTACTGTCCAATAAATAACTAAAAGTTTACATTTTCAACAATTTTGTAAAACTGCTAAATTTTGGGGCCAAAAAGGGGTCTTACTGAACCTACTCCTTTACAATTTTCGCACAAAATGTACTTCGGACTACGCTTTTACATCCCAATGAAGTTACAAAAAGAAGCAGTCAATTCTTAAATAATGGTTTTTAAAAGCCGATTAGAAAAACAAATTTGACAAAAGCAACCGACCAAGGTTTCACATAAGCACTACATGTGTCTCTGGAGTCTCTGCATTATGATTTCACATTGATGTTGATTACAGAAACTCAATGATTATCATTATATAAACAAATGTAAATAATTTTTTTTCATTATTTTGTTTGAAATCTGTGATAAAAGAAATACGTTTTATGATTGTTAAGTGACTTATAGACCCAATGGGTCGGGTGTATTTTATTGTGTATGTAAAATTATATCAGATAACCTTTTGGAGCAGTTATCAGTCTTTGAAGCATGCTCACTAAGGTTCTTTTGGTGATATCATTTTCCTGTTGGTCAAAACTTTTTTTTTTGCTTTGACCAACTTTGGAGGAGTTATTTTCAAAGAATTGATAAAAAAAAAAAAAACAACACATAAGTTTACTTTCTAGCTCATCTAGAGCAAAGCATCATGTCAGGCATTGTCATTACTAAAAAACAATAAATTTCTTCTAATCTGAGAAACAATTCGACATTTTAGCAAAATGTTTTACTAATGATACTGATGATCCACCAGAATGTTATATAATAGAACCATACAAATACATGTAATAAGCAAAAACATGTACATGTAAAAAATACGTGGTATGATTGCCAATGAGACAATTCCCCACAAGAGACCAAAATGACACAAACATTACTTCAGGTCACCGAATGGCTTTGACAATGATCGAAGCTCACATCGCATTGTCAGCTATAAAAGGCCCCGAAATGACAATGTAAAACAATTCAAACGAGAAAACGGCCTTATTAATATACCAAAAAAAAAAAATACATGAAAAAATATTTTTTTTATGTGTTGCTCTCCTAGCTCCAAAATGTATCCAAAATCAAAGATCTGGAACATATTCTATCGTAACCATTTGGTAATTAATGCAATTAGTGTCTCAGTTAACACAATTAATATTATAACACCATATAGGAAAAACACAGAATTCCTTTTGTCATATCAAACACTGTCAAACATCCAAACATACTATCCACACTCATCTGTGTCCACACTTGTTGTGTGTGTAATATATATTTTGAACTTTACTGAACTGATATATTACACATGTCACTATAATAAAAATTACTTACTTACTTACTGTAAACTGTTTTACCAATCTATATGAAGACATGGAAATGTATCAAAACAACCAATTATCTAATTGGTTACAATTTTACCTAAAAATTTGTGATTTCAACCTATATGTCTATGTAAGGAAAATTCGGAAACGCATGCTCATTCCGCCACAATGGCGATTATATATCACCTAACTTCATTCCATTTCATATTTATATATATTTCTTTTTGTTTGAAATTGGATTTTCGCCGTTTGCTATTTATAAGAATTATGTATAGATTGGAACTAGTATAACAGTGGTTAATGTATCATACATATATATTTTTAGGCCTACGCATGAGACATAAGAAATCTGTACAAATTATTAATATAAAACATAGTTACGCAAGGGAAATGATATGTTATAAGAAGCTACTTATCCTATTTCTGTGTTTGTTTCGTTTGTAGCAAAATGATTTTAGAGTAAAGATTCCTATGAGCAAAATTTAAAGACGTTTGATGATCAGCTATTAAAAGGACAATAAGAAGTTCCCCTTTCCAAATTGTTTTTGTTCTTGTATTTTTTTTCCACACACAGACACATATAAAAAAGACGATGAGGTATGATTGCCAGTGAGATAACTGTCCACAAGAGACCAAAATGACACAGAAATTAACAACTATAGGTCACCGTACGGCCTTCAGCAATGAGCAAAGCCCATACCGCATAGTCAGCTATAAACGGTTTTAAACTGAAGCAAATTATCTATTTTATTTATATTTTGATTAAAAACATTTTGGAATTACAAAACAATATTATGTCCATGGCAGTTGAGTACTTGGTTATTGTTTGCTTATTGTATCATGGCATATAATTCAAAAACATCCTTTGTTCGACCTGTTAGACAAATGCATTTGTCGAAATATACTTGTTCACTGTTCGGTCTTTTAAAAAATGTTGTTTGTGCTGTATTTAGACCCCTCTACCAAGAAATTTGTTTTGCATGCACATGTGTAAAAAAAAATCCAAAGCAATCATAGGTTTAACTTTCTTTAGACTTGTATATATATTATATCTGTACAACCTTCAAACCTATGAAACATCAATTATTGATAGAAAAAATACCGTTAGACTAAGTGCAATTTGAATAATTATGTAACATAAACGATACAAATGTGTTGCAAACAGAACCTTTTGCCGATTGCACTTCAATTTATTTATTATGACAGAATACGGTATTTTTTTCAGTTTTAATTCGCGCATAATTTTAAAATACTTATAGTAAATGTAGGTTAAGTGAGAAATAATATAATAAGAAATGCTATCTAGAATTCGAAACCATGCAGTAAATGCAATAGGCTGGTCCTCTATCTCTGATATACGGGTATCTCAGATATCCTTTAAAAGACAGGGAACAAGTCTTTCAATGTAGGTATTTTGATTGGTTTAATCAAAATGCTTTGGTTAAAGAAGTACTACACTACAATTGAACTTCAACCGTGAGTGCGACAGTATTTCATCCAGCAAAAAGAAGATTAGTAATGGAATATCGTCAAAGAGAGAACAAAGGTAGAATACGGTACGAATATTTTGGTTCTTCAAGTTGTTTTGGTTTTAACAGTTATAATTGATCAAATTAAATAATTATATTTTAATTTAAGATAATTTTCGTTAAGAAATTTAAAACAAATAATAGTTCGACTTCGGGACAGATTTAGGAATAGCATTGTATGAAGTATATAGAGTTCCCATTTTTAGGAAGGAGTCTCACCCTTGACTGAAACCCTTATTAACTGTTATTTTATGTTATAGAATAGAACGATTAAGTTTTCAACATTGTTAAATTGAAATTACATCTAAGAGTCCATGTGATTAATGAGACGATTCCTATGACTTTTCCGAAGATACATGTTTGATAAACGCACATGTTCTAAGTAAAAAAGTCATGTCCTCTAGTCCTAAAAGCGCTTTGAAAAAAGTCATAGGGGGCTATGTTCCTGCCTTATGTTTATTTTAGCTATCATCTACTTGAATTGATTCTACCCTATGGAGCCGTTTGTGACAGTTCTTATCTATAATAGATCACAATACCAAGAACAGATCAGAGAGCCCTATCTATTTTTTGGTAAACGGACCGAAAGTCACAGGACAAAAAGTCACAGGACATAAAGTCACCTAACAGTCACAGGACAAAAGTCACAAATAATCTGTTGACAATTGTTTGAATATATAAGAGAAATATCTTGAAATATTTACTTTTTAATACATATATTCATATTAAAGTTTAAGAAATGTGTCATTATACTTGAAAAATTAAGATTTATTTAAATTTTATAATGCAAAAGAAAGATTTCTTTGCACCATGAAGCCATTTAAGTGCCAACTGAAGCCACTTTGACATTTTGTTTTTTTAATAATTATTTGATCATCTTTGATATGTTTTTGATAAATTTTGTTTACAAGGTTGGTTTATTTACAATAGTTCAAGAAAAATACAAAAATATTTTTGTAGAAATAAGCGTTTTTTATTCAAAGAAAATATCAGAAAAAATGAATTGTGACTTTTTGTCCTGTGACTTTCTGTCTTACATTCTAGTTTTTTGGGTGTCATTTAAATTATTAGTGAACTTTTTTTTTATTTTTGATTACGTTAAATATTTTATTCATTCTAATGATTTGATTAATTATGTTATGTTACAATAATTTCATTAACTTTTTAACAAAATAAGTTTTGATATGGTTGTTATTTATTACTGTATATTGCAAGTGACAAATATCCTCATTAATACTAAACCACATAGGTATTATTATGTAAGATTGTATAATGTCAGGTAAAGTCTGGTAACAACAAAAAAATACATGGACACTGTGTAATCCAATTTAACATTTACCTGTAATCTTTCGAAAGAAATTGTATTATGGTACGATCTTTTTACCTTTTTATGAGAGGTTTGGAGTATGAAAGCGGACACGTTTTTTCTTCTTCTCAAATACGTTCTTTGTCTCTAAATTTATTTTAAAACGCCCCTCATAGTAAGGGCCGCATAGAATGCCAGGTCTTTAAAGCTTACTATATGGTATTGGTTTTGTACATCGTTAAAGGCCATACTGTGACATATAATATATAAATCGGCAATTGGTCGTATTTTTTTTGTCTTTTGCAAGTTTTAAATACGTAATGTATTTATATGCATGTTTCTTTTTCAGTTCAACATCCAATCCAAGAAAGGAAGTCTTTCTTTTTTATAAAATAGAGTCACCACTTAGTAACTTTTATGCCGCCCGATTCAGGTGTCTTGAAAGTGGTACACTATAGAACAGAGCAATTCTACTTATACAAAAAAGCCGGTAAGTGTTTTAGTGGTAATCTTATAACATGAAAATGAGAAAGTATACCGATTAACACGTTTAAAAAATATACCCAACAAATAACAGGGGCGTATCCAGAACCTTGAAGTCAGTGTGTGTGTGTGTGTGGGGGTATTGCGATCCAAATTATATATTTAATAAACATTTATGTGAGTGTGCGTGGTAATTGTAATATTTTAGTCATTATAATGATTTAATTACGTTATATAACAATATTTTCATTAACTTTTTAAATGGCCTTGTTTCTTTGAAATTGGTCTACTTAATATTTTAAATTAAAGATGTCAGATCATCATTTCTATAGTTCTTTATCGTTATTTTTTTTTAACATTTCACTTTTTTCTTTAGTCAATTGATCTCTATTATAATTGTCCTAAGCATGTATGTAATATTTGCCACTTGACGTTGAGTAACCAACAATCACCTCTTTAATCTGTTATTATCAGATTATTACATGGCATTTTTCATATCGCATGTATTATCAGCCCTAGGTTCAATATCAGCCCAAGAGCCGCATGGCTCGAGGGCTGATATTGACCGAGGGCTGATAATACATGCGATATGAAAAATGACATGTTATGATCTTTTTATCACATGCTTCAACAGTAGAGAAAAATAACAGATTCATATATTGATCTTTCTACGTGGTTCCCGAAAAGAAGTTGAAAGAGTAAAAAGTTCACGGACGTCGGACCCAAAATTTGATACATTCAATATGAAATCTTTCTATCATATGCCTCAACAGAGAAAAAATCATTTAAATATTGACGAATTGACAAAAAATAATTCAACAATATGCATCATGAACATTGTTTGGAAAAGTCAACTTTTTTAAAGTAACTTTCTAAATTATGTTTCAGAAAAACTTAAAAACTGCATTTATTTAATATATTTTTTTTTAAATTTAATTTAATCATTTTACACAATATACTTTCCACTATTCAAATAATTGTTTTGTACACTACTTTGTAATGTTTTTCACTGAAAACGTAGCATTGAGGTGTATTTTCCGGAATGCCATGTGATAACGTTACGGAAAGGCATGTGATAACAATCGAAGCATGTGATAAACTTTTCATATCAGCCCGCTAAGCACCAATTCGGAAAATATGGAAAATACTTTAATTTAATGCTAATATCATACGGTAAAAATCATATGTTATTTAGTCTAAGTATATGATAATTACATTTATCGGTACCATGCATTATTCTCTTTTCTTCAAACTACATCAGAGAAAAATAATATATGTCTCTAATATCATTCATATCCTCATAAATGATGACCCATGCCTAGCCTCATACATGTATGTACATGGTAATTGAAACAGGAAAAATATACTGTCATATGTTACCGTATGCTTGGACTAATAGATAAATGTATTTATATATAAGTAGTTCCAGATTATGTTTTATAATATGCAATTGCGGTTTATTAATGATTGTATATAAAACAATGACAATCAAATTCTTTTTTTGTGGAAAGAGGTTTGGGGCAGTATTTTTTAAAATAAATTGTTGGTTTCCTTTGAAAATAGGAATGAAAAGAAAATACGACATTCAATTAGAAAATCTTGTTTGAAAAGAAAGTTTGATGTTGAATAAAATCACAAAAAGACAGTTTTGAAGAAAAAAAGTCACAAAAATTGGTAATGTGAGAATTTTGTTATGGAGACATATATTCCATATATCGATACTAACATTCTTGGCACTAAACATTTACTGATATGAACATATTTTGTGAAAACACAGAATTTGATTAGGTATTTCTTTCATGGTCAGATGATTTCACCTGTTAATCGATCTCAATCTGGGATATTGTGTATTAAAAATGGAAATTATTTTTTTTTTAAATCGTACTTTTTCCAATCAACAAGTACATGTATATACATTTATAGTTTTAAACATCAAATCTTTTAAAAAGAGACATTAGTTTACACACAGGTGTCAATATTTACACACTCAACAATAAATTGTCATAAATCACACATGTTGAAGCTGGGATTAATTAACGATAAAGTTAAGAAGTCAAATCAAGCTGCGATTTATTTCCGCTCTAGATTTATTAATAATTAATAATCTTTTATTCGTAAGCAATACAGCTTATAGAATTATGAATATTACAAATATTAAATTACATCAGTGAAATATATTTACATTTAAACAATTAGTCAAAAAATCATATAAGTAAGTATACCCATATAACAGAACAGCAGAGTATGGTAAAACTTAACACATATTAAGCATTCATAATGATAAAATTAATTACGTGCCTTTTTGGCCAGAAATAAAAGCTTCCCTAAATTGTTAAGTTCCTTTACATTATGAACAGATAGCAGTTGTATGAGTTTAAAATTCGAAGGTTTTCTCCAATAATATGGTTTGATAAATTTCTTTCGAAGTTCATTATACTTTTCACATACTAAAATAAAATGATATTCATCTTCAATTACAGTACTTGTTTATCACACATATTACAAAGTCTCAGATGTCTCTTAATATTATAAAATCGGTCAGTTTCTATATTCAAACAGTGAGCAGATATGCGATATTTACAAATAAATGGTTTATAAATATAATTTACAGCATGATCTAAATAAAATTGTAACAGACCCACCAAAGATTAAACATCTGAATGGGAGCGCGTTTCCTATGACATTATGCAGAGAAGCATTTTGGGAAAGGTAAGAAATTACAAAAATATATTTTTATTTATCAAGAAGTAGAAAAATCTACATACAAAAAACGTTATATGGTTATGTCATAACACTGATGTTACGTTGCATTTCTTCTCGAACCATCGTCCTACTATCTCAGCAGTCAGCACAAACACAAAATAGCAAATACGCACTTAACAAAAGCAATTTGATAATAGCGACCTATGACAGATACTTGTTACAGTTTGAGAATACAGAAATATAAAAAAAATTATCTTGATGCCAATACAATCTGCAATTCATTGTCGTGTTAACAAGAACGAATTCACAGACCTTTGTTTCATATTGAAACAAAAAGTATCCATACTAAATATTGACTGATTTTCATATATCTGTAAAACTGAACATAATACTGGTACAATAGAAAAGGAGTTCCAAAACCGATAGTCACTGAAATTCTTCTGACGATCTTGCGTATCTTCTCAGAAAAAATGGTAGGTAAAATACTTATGTCACATATTAAAATGCATGTCGTAATGCTAAACCTTCATATCACATTTTATTTGTTTGTTTAAAATAGGTGTTTGAGAAAAAGGAATTGCATGCATTGATTCATTCTTATTTATTGAGTGTACATTTATATATTTCTAGTTCAGCAGTGACAAAACCCTTAAAAGGAATCTAAAGGCGACGTACCCAAAATTCCTGGCAGAATCCAGCCTATGGACCTGAAATTGGGGACTGGGTACGGACATACAGACCCTCATGCACATGATCCAAAGTTGTGGTGAGGACGGAACCGTCTTGGGAAAGCATGGTCCATGTTTAATTTAATTTCATTCGTTTGTCCTTTGATTAAATCACGTTAATGATACGTACTTTTCTTGTTTTTTTTTCTTCAAATTTCCAATTGTTACGTCATAAAAAGGCCTTATATATAAAAATGATGGGGGGGGGGGGGGTAAGATTGCCAATGAGAAAACTCTTCACAAGACGCCAAAATTAAGAACAAAAGTTCACCTTACGACTTTCAACAATGATCAAAGCGTATACTGCATAATCAGCTATAAAAGGTCCAGAAATGACAAACGTTAAACAATTTAATCGAGAAAAGCTAACCAATGCGACCTAAGCTATACACAAAACAATAAACCAAAAAGCAAATATGTGACTTAGCAATCTAGCACCAAACGACACTGAACAACAGGTTCCTAACTTAGTTCATATCAATACATACAGAATGTGACGGTGTTAAACATGTTAGCGGGCGCCAAACTCTCCCCTTACCATGCTCATTATGTTGTGTCCACTAAAACTAGATGAAATCATATTTAATTACTTCCTTTTAACCTACAGTATGCTGCGATAATTTGATGTTCAATATGTCCCTACAAAGTTATCAATTATTAATGAAAATCTACGGAAGCGTATTAGCGCCACACATTTTTTTAAATTTTTCTTCCTATGTTTGCGTTATAACGCAAAACCTTTGCGTTATTACGCAAACATTTACGATATAACGCAAACCTTTGCGTTTAACGCAAACATTTGCGAAATAACGCAAACCTTTGTTTTATCTTATTTCTTATTTAAGATTCAAAGGAAACAGTAGCTATTAATGGAGGAGGATGTATATATTAAAATTTATCACCTTTGTAGTCATTGCAAAGTAAAATGCTTGAATAATTAGATCATTGACCAATAATGAGCAGAATAATATAAAAAGATGTGGTATGAGTGCCAATAAGAAAACTCTCCATCTAAGTCACTATTCGTAAAAGTAAACCATCATAGGCCGAAGTATGGTCTTCAACACGGAGCATTGGCTCACACTGAACAATAAACTATAAAGGCCCCCCAAAACGATATCCATATTGAAAATCGAGTAAATTGAGGTTATACCGAAGAAAAAAATCAACCCTGCTAATATAGCTATAACCGAATATAAATATATACTTCCAAAGTAAGCTCTCGCTTGAGAACTGTGTAAAGTAGGTTAGATTTGAGTTGTAACGAAAAGGTTTGCGTTATATCGCAAAGGTTTGCGTTATAACGTTATAACGCAAAGATAGGAAAAAAAATGTGTGGCGCTAATACGCTTCCGTAAAAATCATTAACAAAAAAGTAATAAATTTGTTCCAGACCATATGAGTATTTGGACATGCAATACGCGTACGGTCCGGACCGTATGCGTACAAATGTATACTTTTAACCATATGAGTATTTGGACAATACGCGTACGGTCCGGACCGTATGTGCCACGTATGCGTATACTCGTACAGTCTATTACGAGCTGGAACATATCTGTTATTGGTTTTTAAAAATCAAAAATATTATAAAAATATTATAACAATTAGATGAATAAAGTGAATAAGTGAACATTTGATTTTAATCAATTGAAATTAAGTATATTAATTGTCTATATAAATCCTTATTTTTTTATTACTTAATTTATTTCCATAGATTTTTTTTATTAATTTTATTAATTTCTGTCCAGTGTTTTTGTCGGTTTTTGTGGTAAAGTTCGTAAATATTCTCAAAAGAAGATCTTCAAACATTATAATTACTTCCAATAACTTCAATTTCAATGATTGAAAGTTCAATCCATGTAATTTGCTAAATACAGGAGATTAACAGATTGAAATAATCTGTCTTTTTTTAAATATTTAGTTTTTATTCAGTTTACAATTTAACTTTTAAAATTGATTCGAGATTTCTGTTATCTTGATCTGTAATATATATTTTAGTCTAATCAGTGAACTTGACCAACTTCTTAAAATTAGTCAGACCGTACGCGTACGGTCCAAATACTCATATGGTCCGGAACATATTAACATAAATTAGAATATAGTAATTTATGTGTCATTTGGACTGTTGTAAAGCGTTGTCTCATTGGCACTCATACCACGTCTTTTTTACGATTTGATTAATTTGGAACTCTCTTTGTAGTTGAAAACAGCAATTTGTATTCTGAGAAATAAAACAATTTATTGTAGTTATAAATTTCTCAATGACAATGTTTCATTATTAGTAATTGCTACTCGATTAAAATTTGTCAACGTTCAGGATATTCATAACATATAGTTGTCACTGGACGTACTTTTCAAACATTTTACTGTGTAAAAAGTTTCAAATAATTGTTCGATCCTTAAAGGAGTAGGTCCGGTAAGACCCCTTTTTGGCCCCAAAATATAACAGTTTTACAAAATTGTTAAAATGTAAACTTTTAGTTAATTATTGGACAGTTGAATGCTTCTGCTACATAAATATGGGCTGTTTTTGACAATCCAATGCACATATATCGGGTTGTAGCACCATTAAGTCATGCTAAATTACTGAAATCTTCAAAATTCTATCATTTTAGTTAAATTTTAGACGGTTTTCGTGTAAAACGAAAGTGGCCGCATTCGTGTTCATCCTTAATATTGAAATGTAAGTTGTATTTTATGATAATACATAACATATATAAAGGTTGTGGATGAACACGGATGCGGCCACTTTCATTTTTGACAAAAACCATCAGAAAAGTGACGTTTTTTGGCATATTTGAGAGATTTTGCAAATTTGAGCTTATATCGAGTCGTTTTTAATGACTAAATTAGTTAAAATCTTTCACATAAACTAATTGAATCAAGTGAAATAGACACTTAAGTGTTTAAAAAGTGGTCAACATCTTTCGTCAGATGAAACTGAAATTTGAGGCCAAAATGAGTCCTTACCGGACCTACTCCTTTAACTGTCTCGTGTGGAGAAATATCGTAAAACACTTGTTGCCTCGATGGCATCTATATTTTTCGGTGGTTTTCTTTTTCTGGTGATAAAAACATGTCTGGACAATGGATGGACATCTCAATTTGTTCTTTCACAGACCGGTCAAAGAAGTCTGGAAATATCCGTAGTGATTAAAAATAACAACTCAGTTGGTCACCTTTGACCGGAGTCGAAATATTAATACTGTTTTGGTTATTTAACGTGCAGTGGCCAATGTTTCAGTATATACATCTTAATTTTATAGTTTAATATGAATTATAAAATATACAACTTAGAAATAGTTAAAACGGGTTGATTTAATCTCTATATTCGTTGCTTGATTTAATTATAAATTATTTTTTCTTCTGTTGTAAAACATGTTTTCGGGAAATAGTAGCTAATAATGGATGCATATTTGTACTGAAAATAGATATAGTATTATTTTTTTAAAATCTGAAATATTCTTATCACAGTAATTAATAAGCGCATGTGTTTAGATCACAATTAACATTCATCCTGTTTATTGTGTAGACCCAGTGGAAACGTTGAGCAATGAATAGATGACAATTCAATCTGAGTTTTATGATTGTTTATGAATGGAAAGACTAGACTGCTGGTCACCATGTCAGCTTGGCTCAAACCTTATGCATTTACCTTTTTTTTAGTGGACATTTTATTCTCCCCCAAAAATAGTTGTTTAAAACACCTTAAATCTAATAAGATAATAGTATTGCCACCTGCAACACATTCCAAACCAAATGTTCCACAGAACGCCTTATATAAAACAAATGCCTAAAAGAAAAGGATGACGACAATCAGTTTAAAATGTTTGAATAATAATACTACAAACAAAATATTAATTACGCCCGGTTTTGTTTATCATATTACTTATTGTCATAAAAGATGTCTTAAACATTTTTTTTATATAAAAAGATAACACAAGACCTTTAATGATGAATTAATTAGTAACAACCATACCTTATAAAATAAAATGGACATCTCAATAATTCCCTCCGACCGGATAAAGAAGTCCGGAAATATTCGGAGTGGTATAAAAGTTTTGTAGGTTTTTATTTGACAAGAGATAAATGCCAAGACATATACGAGTTAAAGAAAGAAATCTCAATAAGTTTACTTAGACCGCCTAAATATTCTGTCCTGAATATCGGGAGAGATATGATAATCATTTCGCAGTGTTCTCTTTGACCGGGGTTGAAAGTCCGGATATTTCCGGATTTTTGGTGAAAATCTAATTAAATTCCCTCAGACCGGTGGTACAAGTCTTTTGAATCACTTAATAATTTTCATAAGTCTAAATTTTCAATAAGGTTATAAAAAACAAATATGCCCCAAAACAAACAAGAAGAGAACTAATACACCGAAAACGAGAAGAAAATGAAAAAATCAAAACGGGAATTAACTTGACGTTCTAAATCGACGCCATTGACGTTACCTTAGAAAATTCATATTCAGGTACATGGACGATAGTCCAAGTCTTATATTAACCTCTCGTTATTTTTGCCGCGATGTATAACATGTTTTATCAAAAATTATTTCCTTTGTTTTTAGAAAATGACATGGCAGAAAATTTAAAGTCAATAAAATAAAATATTTAAACTCTGCTTTATTTGGATTTAAAATTGTTTTTTAGCCTTTAATGACAACGTATGGTAGTTGTAAATCTCAATAGTGACAGAAGTTTTGAAATAATCAGAGTGGTAAACTACTAACAAAATTTCGTTTGTTCCCCTTTGACCGAGGTCGAAAGTCCAGGCGTATACGTATTATATGTGGAAATCTCAATAATTCCCTCCGACCGGATAAAGAAGTCCGGAAATATCCAGAGTGGTATACAAGTAATTTTGTAGGTTTTTATTTGATAAGAGATAAATGCCCAAACATATAGGAGTTAAAGAAGGAAATCTCAATACCTTTACTTAGACCGCCTAAATATCCTGTCCTGAATATCGGGAGTGATATGATAATCATTTCGCTAGGTTCTCTTTGACTTCCGTTGAATGTCCGGACATAACCACATTATGGGAGGTAATCTCAAGTTCCCTCAGACTGGTGAAAGAAGTCTGGAATTATACAGAGTGTTATAATAACAATTGCGTTGGTTTACCTTTGACCGGGGTTGAAAGTCCGGATATTTCCGGATTCTTGGTGAAAATCTCATTAAATTCCCTCAGACCGGTGGTACAAGTCCGGAAATATCCGGACCGATACAATACGAATTTCGTTAATTTCCATTTGACGGGAGATAAAAGTCAGCACCAATCCAGATTATGCTCTATTGACACTAAGTTCTTTTGCATGCAGTTGATAATTTTCATAAGTCAAAATTTTCAATAAGGTTATAAAAAAAAAATGTGCAAAAAAAAAAAAAAAAAAAAAAAAAATAGAACAAATACACAGAAAACGAGGAGAAAATGAAAAAAAAGAAATTAACTTGACGTCATCAATCGACACCATTGACGTTACCTTAGAAAATTTATATTCAGATTCATGGATAGTCCAAGTCTTATATTGACCCTTCGTGATATTTGCCGCGATGAATAAAATGTTTTATCAAAAATTATTTCCTTTGTTTTTAGCAAATGACATGACGGAACATTTATAGTCGTACAATAAAATAATTAAACTCTGGTTTGATTGCATGGATGACAACGTATGGTAGTAGTAAATCTCAATAGATCACGCCATCCAGTGACAGAAGTTTTTGAAATACCCTGATGAATTGAATCAACATTTCGCTAGGTTCCTGTGGGTGAAAGTCCGGACATATCCGGATTATGGATTGAAATCCCAATAATTTCAATCAGACCGACGAAAGAAGTCCCGAATTATCCGGAGTGGTATAATAACAATTTCGTCGTTCTCCCTTTGACCAGGAACGAATGTCTGGACGTATACGGATTACCTGTGTATATCTCAATAAGTTCCTTCAGACCAGCGAAAGTAGTCCGAAGTAGTACAATAACAATTTTGCTAGGTTTCCTTTGACTTTCAATGAATATCCGGATATGACCGGATCATGGGTGGAAATTTCAATTGATTTCTTCAGATCGATGAAAGAAGTCCGGAAATAATCAGAGTGGTAAACTACTAACCAAATTTCGTTTGTTCCCCTTTGATCGAGGACGAAAGTCCAGACGTATACGTATTATAGGTGGAAATCTCAATAATTCCCTCCGACCGGATAAAGAAGTCCGGAAATATCCGGAGTCGTAAAAAAGCAATTTTGTAGGTTTTCATTTGACAAGAGATAAATGCCCACACATATACGAGTTAAAGAAGAAAAGAAGAAAATCTCAACATGTTTACTAGGACCGCCTAAATATCCTGTCCTCAATATGGGCGGTGCTGGGGGAAGATTTTCACTCTTATGGGTAGTTGCCTTTATGTTGGTTTTCTATGCTTTTATGATGGTTTATCGTGTTTTCCGCTTAATGAAGCACCTATTTATATTGAAAAACACATGTTAAAGTTAGCCAAGGCCTTTACGATGAAAATGACACCTTGTATATACAAATGATATGCTCTGTTTGGTCCCTAGGGTGAAAAGATCCGGAGTTGGTATGGTCAATATTGGCTTCTGGCTATACAAATTGGGGGTAGGGGTCGATTAAATATTTATTTGGCTTACATTCACATATTTTAGTATATATAAAGATTCAAGCATGTAGTAAACACCCTAAGCATTAGTTTGAGCTATTATATACCCCAATGGAATGCCTGGGCGATGCTGGGGGCAGATTTTCACTTTAATGGGTAGTTGCCTGTATGTTGGTTTTCTAGGCTTTGATGATGGTTTATCGTGTTTTCCTTTTAAAGAAGCACCTATTTATGTTGGAAAACACATCTTAAAGTTAGCCTAGACCGTTACAATGAAATTGACAACTTGTATAGACCAATGATATGCTCAGTTTGGTCCCTAGGGTGAAAAGATCCGGGGTCGGAATGGTCAATATTGGCGGCTGGCTATCAAAATTGGGGGTAGGGGTCGATTAAATAATTTTTTGGCTTACCTCCACATATTTCAGTATAAATAAAGATTCAGGGATGTAGTAGACACCCTTAACTTTAGTTTGAGCTATAATATACCCCAATGGCATGCCTGGGCGGTGCTAGGGGTAGATTTTCACTCTTATGGGTAGTTGCCTTTATGTTGGTTTTCTAGGCTTTTATGGTGGTTTAACGTGTTTTCCGCTTGATGATGCACCTATTTATGCTGGAAAACACATCTTTAAGTTAGCCAAGGCCTTTACGATGAAAATGACACCTTGTATAGACAAATTATATGCTCAGTTTGGTCCCTAGGGTGAAAAGATCCGGGGTTGGTATGGTCAATATTGGCTTCTGGCTATACAAATTGGGGGTAGGGGTCGATTAAATATTTTTTTTGGCTTACGTTCACATATTTTAGTATATATAAAGATTCAAGCATGTAGTAAACACCCTAAGCATTAGTTTGAGCTATTATATACCCCAATGGCATGCCTGGGCGATGCTGGGGGCAGATTTTCACTTTAATGGGTAGTTGCCTGTATGTTGGTTTTCTAGGCTTTGATGATGGTTTATCGTGTTTTCCTTCTAAAGAAGCACCTATTTATGTTGGAAAACACATCTTAAAGTTAGCCTAGACCGTTACAATGAAATTGACAACTTGTATAGACCAATGATATGCTCAGTTTGGTCCCTAGGGTGAAAAGATCCGGGGTCGGTATGGTCAATATTGGCGGCTGGCTATCAAAATTGGGGGTAGGGGTCGATTAAATATTTTTTTGGCTTACCTCCACATATTTCAGTATAAATAAAGATTCAGGCATGTAGTAGACACCCTTAACTTTAGTTTGAGCTGTAATATACCCCAATGGTATGCCTGGGCGGTGCTGGGGGAAGATTTTCACTCTTATGGGTAGTTGCCTTTATGTTGGTTTTCTAGGCTTTTATGGTGATTTAACGTGTTTTCCGCTTGATGATGCACCTATTTATGCTGGAAAACACATCTTTAAGTTAGCCTAGGCCTTTACGATGAAAATGACACCTTGTACAGACAAATTATATGCTCAGTTTGGTCCCTAGGGTGAAAAGATCCGGGGTTGGTATGGTCAATATTGGCGTCTAGCTATACAAATTGGGGGTAGAGGTGGATTAAATATTTGTTTGGCTTACGTTCACATATTTAAGTATATATAAAGATCCAAGCATGTAGTAAACACCCTAAGCATCAGTTTGAGCTATGATATACCACAATGGTATGCCTGGGCGGTGCTTGGGGAAGATTTTCACTCTTATTGATATTTGCCTTTATGTTGGTTTTCTAGGCTTTGATGATGGTTTATCGTGTTTTCCTTTTAAAGAGGCACCTATTTATGTTGGAAAACACATCTTAAAGTTAGCCTAGACCTTTACAATGAAATTGACAACTTGTAAAGACCAATGATATGCTCAGTTTGGTCCCTAGGGTGAAAAGATCCGGGGTTGCTATGGTCAATATTGGCGTCTGGCTATCCAAATTGGGGGTAGGGGTCGATTAAATATTTTTTTGGCTTACCTCCACATTTTTTAGTATAAATAAAGATTCAGGCATGTAGTAGACACACTTAGCTTTAGTGTGAGCTATAATATACCCCAATGGCATGCCTTGGCGGTGCTGGCGGAATATTTTCACTCTTATGGGTAGTTGCCTTTATGTTGGTTTTCTAGGCTTTTATGGTGTTTTAACGTGTTTTCCGCTTGATGATGCACCTACTTATGTTGGAAAACACATCTTTAAGTCAGCCAAGGCCTTTACGATGAAAATGACACCTTGTATAGACCAATCATATGCTCAGTTTGGTCCTTAGGGTGAAAAGTCCGGGGTTGGTATGGTCAATATTGGCGTCGGGCCATCCAAATTAGGGGTTGGGGTCGATTAAATAGTTTTTTGGCTTACCTCCACATATTTTAGTATAAATAAAGATTCAGGCATGTAGAAGACACCCTTAGCTTTAGTTTGAGCTATAATATAACCCAATGGCATGCCTAGCCGGTGCTGGGGGAATATGTTCACTCTTATGGGTAGTTGCCTTTATGTTGGTTTTATAGGCTTTGATGATGGTGCATCGTGTTTTCCGCTGTATGAAGCACCTATTAATGTTAGAAAACACATCTAAAAGTTAGCCAAAGTCTTTACGATGAAAATGACACCTTGTATAGACCAATGATATGCTCAGTTTGAACCCTAGGGTGAAAAGATCCGGGGTTGGTATGGTCAATATTGGCGTCGGGCTAAACAAATTGGGGGTAGGGGTCGATTAAATATTTTGTTGGCTTACATTTACATATTTGAGTATAAATAAAGATTCAGGCATGTAGGAGACACCCTAAGCATTAGTTTGAGCTATAATATACCCCAATGGCATGCCTGGGCGGTGCTAGGGGAAGATTTACACTCTTATGGGTAGTTGCCTTTTTTTTGGTGTCTAGGCTTTTATGATGGTTTATCATGTTATCCGCTTAATGAGGCACATATTTAGGTTGGAAAACACATCTTAAAGTTAGCCAAGGCCTTTACGGTGAAAATGACACCTTGTATAGACCAATGATATGCTCAGTTTGGTCCCTAGGGTGAAAAGATGCGGGGTTGGTATGGTCAATATTCCCATCTGGCTATCCAAATTGGGGGTAGGGGTCGATTAAATATTTTTTTGGCTTACCTCCACATTTTTTAGTATAAATAAAGATTCAGGCATGTAAAAGACACTTAGCTTTAGTGTGAGCTATAATATACCCCAATGGCATGCCTTGGCGGTGCTGGCAGAATATTTTCACTCTTATGGGTAGTTGCATTTATGTTGGTTTTCTAGGCTTTTATGATGGATCATCGTGTTTTCCGCTTGATGATGCACCTATTTATGTTGAAAAACACATCTTTTAGTTAGCCAAGGCCTTTACGGTGAAAATGACACCTTGTATAGACCAATGATATGCTCAGTTTGGTCCCTAGGGTGAAAAGATCCGGGGTTGGTATGGTCAATATTGGCGTCGGGCTAAACAAATTGGGGGGAGGGGTCGATTTAATATTTGTTTGGCTTACCTCCACATATTTCAGTATAAATAAAGGTTCAGGCATGTAGTATACACCCTAAGCCTTAGTTTGAGCTATAATATACCCCAATGGCATGCCTGGGCGGTGCTGGGGGAAGATTTTCACTCTTATGGGTAGTTGCCTTAATGTTGGTTTTCTAGGCTTTGATGATGGTTTATCGTGTTTTCCGCTTAATGAGGCACGTATTCATGTTGAAAAACACATCTTAAAGTTAGCTAAGGCCTTTGCGCTGAAAATGACACCTTGTATAGACCAATGATATGCTCAGTTTGGTCCCTAGGGTGAAAAGATCCGGGATTGGTATGGTCAATATTGGCGTCTTGCTATCCAAATTGGGGGTAGGGGTCGATTAAATATTTGTTTGGCTTACCTCCACATATTTTAGTATAAATAAAGATTCAGGCATGTAGTAGATACCCTAAGCCTTAGTTTGAGCTATAATATACCCCAATGGCATGCCTGGGCGGTGCTGGCGGAATATTTTCACTCTTATGGGTAGTTGCCTTTATGTTGGTTTTCTAAGCTTTTATGGTGTTTTAACGTGTTTTCCGCTTGATGATGCACCTACTTATGTTGGAAAACACATCTTTAAGTCAGCCAAGGCCTTTACGATGAAAATGACACCTTGTATAGACCAATCATATGCTCAGTTTGGTCCCTAGGGTGAAAAGATCCGGGGTTGGTATGGTCAATATTGGCGTCGGGCCATCCAAATTAGGGGTAGGGGTCGATTAAATAGTTGTTTGGCTTACCTCCACATATTTTAGTATAAATAAAGATTCAGGCATGTAGTAGACACTCTTAGCTTTAGTTTGAGCTATAATATACCCCAATGGCATGCCTGGCCGGTGCTGGGGTAATATGTTCACTCTTATGGGTAGTTGCCTTTATGTTGGTTTTATAGGCTTTGATGATAGTGCATCGTGTTTTCCGCTGTATGAAGCACCTATTAATGTTAGAAAACACATCTAAAAGTTAGCCAAAGTCTTTACGATGAAAATGACAACTTGTATAGACCAATGATATGCTCAGTTTGAACCCTAGGGTGAAAAGATCCGGGGTTGGTATGGTCAATATTGGCGTCGGGCTAAACAAATTGGGGGTAGGGGTCGATTAAATATTTTGTTGGCTTACATTTACATATTTGAGTATAAATAAAGACTCAGTCATGTAGGAGACACCCTAAGCATTAGTTTGAGCTATAATATACCCCAATGGCATGCCTGGGCGGTGCTAGGGGAAGATTTACACTCTTATGGGTAGTTGCCTTTTTTTTTTTGGTTTCTAGGCTTTTATGATGGTTTATCATGTTATCCGCTTGATGATGCACCTATTTATGTTGAAAAACACATCTTTTAGTTAGCCAAGGCCTTTACGGTGAAAATGACACCTGGTATAGACCAATGATATGCTCAGTTTGGTCCCTAGGGTGAAAAGATCCTGGGTTGGTATGGTCAATATTGGCGTCGGGCTAAACAAATTGGGGGGAGGGGTCGATTTAATATTTTTTTGGCTTACCTCCACATATTTTAGTATAAATAAAGGTTCAGGCATGTAGTAGACACACTAAGCCTTAGTTTGAGCTATAATATACCCCAATAGCATGCCTGGGCGGTGCTGGAGGAAGATTTTCACTCTTATGGGTAGTTGCCTTTATTTTGGTTTTCTAGGCTTTTATGGTGGTTTAACGTGCTTTCCGCTTGATGATGCACCTATTTATGTTGAAAAACACATCTTTTAGTTAGCCAAGGCCTTTACGATGAAAATAACACATTGAATAGACCAATGATATGCTCAGTTTGGTCCCTAGGGTGAAAAGATCCGGGGTAGGTATGGTCAATATTGGCGTCTGGCTATCCAAATTGGGGGTAGGGGTCGATTAAATATATTTTTGGCTTACCTCCACATATTTTAGTATAAATAAAGGTTCAGGCATGTAGTATACACCCTAAGCCTTAGTTTGAGCTATAATATACCCCAATGGCATGCCTGGGCGGTGCTGGGGGAAGATTTTCACTCTTATGGGTAGTTGCCTTAATGTTGGTTTTCTAGGCTTTTATGATGGTTTATCGTGTTTTCCGCTTAATGATGCACCTATTTATGTTGAAAAACACATCTTTTAGTTAGCCAAGGCCTTTACGGTGAAAATGACACCTTGTATAGACCAATGATATGCTCAGTTTGGTCCCTAGGGTGAAAAGATCCTGGGTTGGTATGGTCAATATTGGCGTCGGGCTAAACAAATTGGGGGGAGGGGTCGATTTAATATTTGTTTGGCTTACCTCCACCTATTTTAGTATAAATAAAGGTTCAGGCATGTAGTAGACACATTAAGCCTTAGTTTGAGCTATAATATACCCCAATAGCATGCCTGGGCGGTGCTGGGGGAAGATTTTCACTCTTATGGGTAGTTGCCTTTATTTTGGTTTTTTAGGCTTTGATGGTGGTTTAACGTGCTTTCCGCTTGATGATGCACCTATTTATGTTGAAAAACACATCTTTTAGTTAGCCAAGGCCTTTACGATGAAAATGACACATTGAATAGACCAATGATATGCTCAGTTTGGTCCCTAGGGTGAAAAGATCCGGGGTAGGTATGGTCAATATTGGCGTCTGGCTATCCAAATTGGGGGTAGGGGTCGATTAAATATATTTTTGGCTTACCTCCACATATTTTAGTATAAATAAAGGTTCAGGCATGTAGTATACACCCTAAGCCTTAGTTTGAGCTATAATATACCCCAATGGCATGCCTGGGCGGTGCTGGGGGAAGATTTTCACTCTTATGGGTAGTTGCCTTAATGTTGGTTTTCTAGGCTTTGATGATGGTTTATCGTGTTTTCCGCTTAATGAGGCACGTATTTATGTTGAAAAACACATCTTAAAGTTAGCCAAGGCCTTTGCGCTGAAAATGACACCTTGTATAGACCAATGATATGCTCAGTTTGGTCCCTAGGGTGAAAAGATCCGGGGTTGGTATGGTCAATATTGGCGTCTGGCTATCCAAATTGGGGGTAGGGGTCGATTAAATATATTTTTGGCTTACCTCCACATATTTTAGTATAAATAAAGGTTCAGGCATGTAGTATACACCCTAAGCCTTAGTTTGAGCTACAATATACCCCAATGGCATGCCTGGGCGGTGCTGGGGGAAGATTTTCACTCTTATTGGTAGTTGCCTTGATGTTGGTTTTCTAGGCTTTGAAGATGGTTCATCGTGTTTTCCGCTTAATGAAGCACCTATTAATGTTAGAAAATACATCTTAAAGTTAGCCAAGGCCTTTACGATGAAAATGACACCTTGTATAGACCAATAATATGCTCAGTTTGAAGTCTAGGGTGAAAAGATCCGGGATTGGTATGGTCAATATTGGCTTCTGGCTATACAAAGTGGGAGTAGGGGTGGATTAAACATTTTTTTGGCTTACGTTCACATATTTTAGTATATATAAAGATTCAGGCATTAAGAAGATACCCTAAGCCTTAGTTTGAGCTATAATATACCCCAATGGCATGCCTGGGCGATGCTTGGGAAAGATTTTCACTCTTATGGGTAGTTGCCTTTATGTTGGTTTTCTAGGCTTTGAAGATGGTTCATCGTGTTTTCCGCTTAATGAAGCACCTATTAATGTTAGAAAATACATCTTAAAGTTAGCCAAGGCCTTTACGATGAAAATGACACCTTGTATAGACCAATAATATGCTCAGTTTGAAATCTAGGGTGAAAAGATCCGGGATTGGTATGGTCAGTATTGGCTTCTGGCTATACAAAGTGGGAGTAGGGGTGAATTAAACGTTTTTTTGGCTTACGTTCACATATTTTAGTATATATAAAGATTCAGGCATGTAGTAAACACCATATGCATTAGTTTGAGCTATAGTATACCCCAATGGCATGCCTGGGCGGTGCTGGAGAAGATTTACACTCTTATGGGTAGTTGCCTTTATGTTGGTTTTCTAGGCTTTGATGATGGTTCATCGTGTTTTCCGCTTAATGAAGCACCTATTCACGTTAGAAAATACATCTTAAAGTTAGCCAAGGCCTTTAAGATGACAATGACACCTTGTAAAGACCAATGATATGCTCAGTTTGAACCCTAGGGTGAAAAGATCCGAGGTTGGTATGGTCAATATTGGCTTCTGACTATACAAAGTGGGGGTAGGGGTCGATTAAATATTTCTTTGGCTTACCTCCACATATTTTAGTATAAATAAAGATTCAGGCATGTAGTAGACACCCTTAGCTTTAGTTTGAGCTATAATATACCCCAATGGCATGCCAGGGCGGTGCTGGGGTAAGATTTAAACTCTTATGGGTAGTTGCCTTTATGTTGGTTTTCTAGGCTTTGATGATGGTTTATCGTGTTTTCTGATTAATGAGGCACTTATATAGGTTGGAAAACACATCTTTAAGTTAGCCAAGGCCTTTACGGTGAAAATGACACCTTGTATAGACCAATGATATGCTCAGATTGGCCCCTAGGGTGAAAAGATCCGGGGTTGGTATGGTCTATATTGCCGTCTGGCTATCCAAATTGGGGGTAGGGGTCGATTAAATATTTTTTTGGCTTACCTCCTCATATTTTAGAATAAATGAAGATTCAGGCATGTAGTAGACACACTGTGCTTTAATTTGAGCTATAATATACCCCAATGGCATGCCTTGGCGGTGCTGGGGGCAGATTTTCACTTTTATGGGTTGTTGCCTTTATGTTGGTTTTCTAGGCTTTTATGGTGGTTTAACGTGTTTTCCGCTTGATGATGCACCTATTTATGTTGAAAAACGCATCTATTAGTTAGCCAAGGCCTTTACGATGAAAATGACACCTTGTATAGACCAATGATATGCTCAGTTTGGTCCCTAGGGTGAAAAGATCCGCGGTCGGTATGGTCAATTTTGGCGTCGGGCTAATCAAATTGAGGGTAGGGGTCGATTAAATATTTTTTGGGCTTACATTCACATATTTTAGTATAAATAAAGATTCAGGCATGTAGTAAACACCCTAAGCATTAGTTTGAGCTATTATATACCCCAATATCATGCCTGGGCGATGCTGGGGGCAGATTTTCACTTTAATGGGTAGTTGCCTGTATGTTGGTTTTCTAGGCTTTGATGATGGTTTATCGTGTTTTCCTTGTAAAGAAGCACCTTTTTATGTTGGAAAACACATCTTAAAGTTAGCCTAGACCTTTACAATGAAATTGACAACTTGTATAGACCAATGATATGCTCAGTTTGGTCCCTAGGGTGAAAAGATCCCGGGTCGGTATGGTCAATATTGGTGGCTGGCTATCAAAATTGGGGGTAGGGGTCGATTAAATATTTTTTTGGCTTACCTCCACATATTTCAGTATAAATAAAGATTCAGGCATGTAGTAGACACCCTTAACTTTAGTTTGAGCTGTAATATACCCCAATGGTATGCCTGGGCGGAGCTGGGGGAATATGTTCACTCTTATGGGTAGTTGCCTTTATGTTGGTTTTATAGGCTTTGATGATGGTGCATCGTGTTTTCAGCTGTATGAAGCACCTATTAATGTTAGAAAACACATCTAAAAGTTAGCCAAAGTCTTTACGATGAAAATGACACCTTGTATAGACCAATGATATGCTCAGTTTGAACCCTAGTGTGAAAAGATCCGGGGTTGGTATGGTCAATATTGGCGTCGGGCTAAACAAATTGGGGGTAGGGGTCGATTAAATATTTTGTTGGCTTACATTTACATATTTGAGTATAAATACAGATTCAGGCATGTAGGAGACACCCTAAGCATTAGTTTGAGCTATAATATACCCCAATGGCATGCCTGGGCGGTGCTAGGGGAAGATTTACACTCTTATGGGTAGTTGCCTTTTTTTTGGTTTCTAGGCTTTTATGATGGTTTATCATGTTATCCGCTTAATGAGGCACATATTTAGGTTGGAAAACACATCTTAAAGTTAGCCAAGTCCTTTACGGTGAAAATGACACCTTGTATAGACCAATAATATGCTCAGTTTGGTCCCTAGGGTGAAAAGATGCGGGGTTGGTATGGTCAATATTCCCATCTGGCTATCCAAATTGGGGGTATGGGTCGATTAAATATATTTTTGGCTTACCTCCACAAATTTTAGTATAAATAGAGATTCAGACATGAAGTAGACACCCTAAGCATTAGTTTGTGCTATAAAAAATCCAAATGGCATGCCTGGGCGTTGCTTGGGGAAGATTTATACTCTTATGGGTAGTTGCCTTTATGTTGGTTTTCTAGGCTTTTATGATGGATTATCGTGTTTTCCGCTTGATGATGCACCTATTTATGTTGAAAAACACATCTTTTAGTAAGCCAAGGCCTTTACGGTGAAAATGACACCTTGTATAGACCAATGATATGCTCAGTTTGGTCCCTAGGGTGAAAAGATCCGGGGTTGGTATGGTCAATATTGGCGTCTGGCTATCCCAATTGGGGGTAGGGGTCGATTAAATATTTTTTTGGCTTACCTCCACATATTTTAGTATAAATAAAGATTCAGGCATGTAGTAGATACCCTAAGCCTTAGTTTGAGCTATAATATACCCCAATGGCATGCCTGGGCGATGCTTGGGAAAGATTTTCACTCTTATGGGTAGTTGCCTTTATGTTGGTTTTCTAGGCTTTGAAGATGGTTCATCGTGTTTTCCGCTTAATGAAGCACCTATTAATGTTAGAAAATACATCTTAAAGTTAGCCAAGGCCTTTACGATGAAAATGACACCTTGTATAGACCAATAATATGCTCAGTTTGAAGTCTAGGGTGAAAAGATCCGGGATTGGTGTGGTCAATATTGGCTTCTGGCTATACAAAGTGGGAGTAGGGGTGGATTAAACATTTTTTTGGCTTACGTTCACATATTTTAGTATATATAAAGATTCAGGCATGTAGTAGATACCCTAAGCCTTAGTTTGAGCTATAATATTACCCAATGGCATGCCAGGGCGATGCTTGGGGAAGATTTTCACTCTTGTGGGTAGTTGCCTTTATGTTGGTTTTCTAGGCTTTGAAGATGGTTCATCGTGTTTTCCGCCGCATTAAGCACCTATTAATGTTAGAAAATACATCTTAAAGTTAGCCAAGGCCTTTACGATGAAAATGACACCTTGTATAGACCAATGATATGCTCATTTTAAACCCTAGGGTGAAAAGATCCGGGGTTGGTATGGTCAATATTGGCTTCTGGCTATACAAAGTGGGGGTAGGGGTGGATTAAACATTTTTTTGGCTTATGTTCACATATTTTAGTATATATAAAGATTCAAGCATGTAGTAAACACCATATGCATTAGTTTGAGCTATAATATACCCCAATGGCATGCCTTGGCGGTGCTGGAGAAAGATTTTCACTCTTATGGGTTGTTGCCTTTATGTTGGTTTTCTAGGCTTTTATGGTGGTTTAACATGTTTTCCGCTTGTTGATGCACCTATTTATGTTGAAAAACACATCTATTAGTAAGCCAAGGCCTTCACGATGAAAATGACACCTTGTATAGACCAATGATATGCTCAGTTTGGTCCCTAGGGTGAAAAGATCCGGGGTTGGTATGGTCAATATTGGCGTCGGGCTAAACAAATTGAGGGTAGGGGTCGATTAAATATTTTTTAGGCTTACATTCACATATTTTAGTATAAATAAAGATTCAGGCATGTAGTCAACACCCTAAGCATTAGTTTGAGCTATAGTATACCCCAATAGCATGCCTTGGCGGTGCTGGAGGAAGATTTTCACTCTTATGGGTTGTTGCCTTTATGTTGGTTTTCTAGGCTTTTATGGTGGTTTAACGTGTTTTCCGCTTGATGATGCACCTATTTATGTTGAAAAACACATCTATTAGTTAGCCAAGGCCTTTACGATGAAAATGACACCTTGTATAGACCAATGATATGCTCAGTTTGGTCCCTAGGGTGAAAAGATCCGGGGTTGGTATGGTCAATATTGGCGTCGGGCTAAACAAATTGAGGGTTAGGGTCGATTAAATATTTTTTGGGCTTACATTCACATATTTTAGTATAAATAAAGATTCAGGCATGTAGTCAACACCCTAAGCATTAGTTTGAGCTTCAGTATACCCCAATGGCATACTTGGGCGGTGCTGGGGTAAGATTTTCACTCTTATGGGTAGTTGCCTTTATGTTGGTTTTCTAGGCTTTGATGATGGTTTATCGTGTTTTCCGCGTCATGAGGCACCTATTTATGTTGGAAAACACATCTTAAAGTTAGCCAAGGCCTTAACGATGAAAATGACACCTTGTATAGACCAATGATATGGTCAGTTTGGTCCCTAGGGTGAAAAGATCCGGGGTTGGTATGGTCAATATTGGCGTCTGGCTACCCAAATTGGGGGTAGGGGTCGATTAAATATTTTTTTGGCTTACCTCCACATATTTTAGAATAAATGAAGATTCAGGCATGTAGTAGACACCCTTTGCTTTAATTTGAGCTATAATATACCCCAATGGCATGCCTTGGCGGTGCTGGAGGAAGATTTTCACTCTTATGGGTTGTTGCCTTTATGTTGGTTTTCTAGGCTTTTATGGTGGTTTAACGTGTTTTCCGCTTGTTGATGCACCTATTTATGTTCAAAAACACATCTATTAGTTAGCCAAGGCCTTTACAATGAAAATGACAACTTGTATAGACCAATGATATGCTCAGTTTGGTCCCTAGGGTGAACAGATCAGGGGTTGGTATGGTCAATATTGGCGTCGGGCTAAACAAATTGAGGGTAGGGGTCGATTAAATATTTTTTGGGCTTACATTCACATATTTTAGTATAAATAAAGATTCAGGCATGTAGTAAACACCCTAAGCATTAGTTTGAGCTATAGTATACCCCAATGGCATGCCTGGGCTGTGCTGGGGGAAGATTTGCACTCTTATGGGTAGTTGCCTTTATGTTGGTTTACTAGGCTTTGATGATGGTTCATCGTGTTTTCCGCTTAATGAAGCACCTAATAATGTTTGAAAATACATCTTAGAGTTAGCCAAAGCCTTTACGATGAAAATGACACCTTGTAAAGACCAATGATATGGTCAGTTTGGTCCCTAGGTTGAAAAGATCCGGGGTTGGTATGGTCAATATTGGCGTCTGGCTACCCAAATTGGGGGTAGGGGTCGATTGAAATTTTTTTTGGCTTACCTCCACATATTTTAGAATGACTAAAGATTCAGGCATGTAGAAGATACCCTAAGCCTTAGTTTGAGCTATAATATACCCCAATGGCATGCCTGGGTGGTGCTTGGGGAAGATTTTCACTCTTATGGGTAGTTGCCTTTATGTTGGTTTTCTAGGCTTTGATGATGGTTCATCGTGTTTTCCGCTTAATGAAGCACCTAATAATGTTAGAAAATACATCTTAGAGTTAGCCAAGGCCTTTACGATGAAAATGACATCTTGTAAAGACCAATGATATGCTCAGTTTGAACCCTAGGGTGAAAAGATCCGGGGTTGGTATGGTCAATACTGGCTTCTGGCTATACAAAGTGTTGGTAGGGGTGGATTAGACATTTTTTTGGCTTACGTTCACATATTTTAGTATATATAAAGGTTCAGGCATGTAGTAAACATCCTATGCATTAGTTTGAGCTATAGTATACCCTAAATGGAATGCCTGGGCGGTGCTGGGGGAAGATTTACACTCTTATGGGTAGTTGCTTTTATGTTGGTTTTCTATGCTTTTATGGCGGTTTAACGTGTTTTCCGCTTGATGATGCACCTATTTATGTTGAAAAACACATCTTTTAGTTAGCCAAGGCCTTTACGATGAAAATGACACCTTGTATAGACCAATGATATTCTCAGTTTGGTCCCTAGGGTGAAAAGATCCTGGGTTGGTATGGTCAATATTGGCGTCGGGCTAATCAAATTGGGGGTAGGGTCGATTAAATATTTTTGGGCTTACATTCACATGTTTTAGTATAAATAAAGATTCAGGCATGTAGTAAACACCCTAAGCATTAGTTTGAGCTATAATATACTCCAATGGCATGCCTTGGCGGTGCTGGAGGAAGATTTTCACTCTTATGGGTTGTTGCCTTTATGTTGGTTTCCTAGGCTTTGATGATGGTTTATCGTGTTTTCCTCTTAATGAGGCACCTATTGATGTTGGAAAACACATCTTAGAGTTAGCCGAGGCCTCTACGGTGAAAATGACACCTTGTATAGACCAATGATACGCTCAGTTTGGTCCCTAGGGTGAAAAGATCCGGGGTTGGTATGGTCAATATTGGCGTCTGGCTATCCAAATCGGGAGTAGGGGTCGATTAAATATTTTTTTGGATTACCTCCACATATTTTAGTATAAATAAAAATTCAGGGATGTAGTAGACACCATTAGCTTTAGTTTAAGCTATACTATACCCCAATGGCATGCCTGGGCGGTGCTGGGGGAAGATTTTCACTCTTATGGGTAGTTGCCTTTATGTTGGTTTTCTAGACTTTTATGGTGGTTTAACGTGTTTTCCGCTTGATGATACACCTATTTATGTTCAAAAACACAACTTAAAGTTAGCCTAGACCTTTACAATGAAAATGACACCTTGTATAGACCAATGATATGCTCAGTTTGGTCCCTAGGGTGAAAAGATACACCATTGACGTTACTTTGGAAAACTTATTTTCAGGTACATGGATAGTCCAAGTCTTATATTGACCTCTCGTGATATTTGCCACGATGAATAAAATGTTTTATCAAAAAGTATTTCCTTTGTTTTTAGCAAATGACAAGGCATAAACTCTGGTTTGATTTGAATTAAATTTTGAGTACCTTAACATTTAATGTCAACGTATGGTATTAGTAAATCTCAATAGATCACGCCATCCAGTGACAGAAGTTTTGAAATATCCTGATGAATGGAATCAACATTTCGCTAGGTTCTTGTGGATGAAAGTCCATACATATCCGGATTATGGATTGAAATCCCAATCCGTTCATTCAGACCGACGAACGAAGTCCAGAATTATCCAGAGTGGTATAATAACAATTTCGTCGTTCTCCTTTGACCAGGAATGAAAGTCCGGACATATACGGATTACCTGTGGATATCTCAATAAGTTCCTTCAAAACAGCGAAAGTAGTCGGGAGTAGTATCATAACAATTTTGCTTGGTTTCCTTTGACTTCCAATGAATATCCGGATATAACCGGATCACGGATGGAAATTTCAATTTATTTCCTCAGATCGATGAAAGAAGTCCAGAAATATCTGTCGGGGTTAACTACTAACAAAATTTCGTTTATTCCCCTTTGACCGAGGACGGATGTCCAAACGTATACGGATTATAGGTGGAAATCTCAATAATTCCCTCCGACCGGATAAAGAAGTCCGGAAATATCCGGAGTGGTATAAAAGCAGTTTTGTAGGTTTTCATTTGGCAAGAGATAAATGCCCAGACATGTACGAGTTAAAAAAAGAAATTTCAATACGTTTACTTAGACCGCCTGAATATCGGGAGTGATATGATAATCATTTCGCTATGTTCTCTTTGACCTTCGTTGAATGTCCGGACATTACCTCATTATGGGTGGTAATCTCAAGTTCCCCCAGACTGGTGAAAAAAGTCTGGAATTATACAGAGTGTTATAATAACAATTTCTTTGGTTTACCTTTGACCGGGGTTGAAAGTCCGGATATTTCCGAATTCTTGGTGAAAATCTCATAAAATTCCCTCAGACCGGTGGTCCAAGTCCGGACATATTCGGAGTGATACATTACAAATTTCGTTAATTTCCATTGACCAATCAAGATTATGCTTTATTGCCAAGAGGTTATTTTCAGGCAATGAAACTGGCGTCTGGCTATCCAAATTAGGGGTAGGGGTCGATTAAATCTTGCCTTAATGTTGGATTTCTATGCTTTTATGATGGTTTATCGTGCTCTCTGCTTAATGAAGCACTTATTAATGTAGGGAAAAACATTTAACAGTAAACCAATGCCTTTAAAATGAAAATGATAACTTGTATAGATCAATAATTTACTCAGTTTGGTCCCTAGGGTGAATAGATCTAAGGTTGGTATGGTCAATATTGGCGTCTGGCTATCAAATTGGCGGTAGGGGTCGATTAAATATTTTGTTGGCCTACGTCCACATATTTTAGTATAAATAAAGATTCAGGCATGTAGTAGACATCCTAAGCATTAGTTTGAGCTATAATTTACCCCAATGGCATGCCTGGGCGGTGCTGGGGAAAGATTTTCACTTTTATGGGTAGTTGCCAGTATGTTGGTTTTCTAGGCTTTTATGATGGTTTGTCGTGTTTTCCGCTTAACGAGGATCCTATTTATGTGGGAAAACACATCTTTTAGTTAGCCAAGGCCTTTACGGTGAAAATGACACCGTGTATAGACCAATGATATGCTCAGTTTGGTCCCTAGGGTGAACAGATCCGGGGTTGGTATGGTCAATATTGGCCTCTGGCTATCAAATTGGCGGTAGGGGTCGATTAAATATTTTGTTGGCCTACGTCCACATATTTTAGTATAAATAAAGATTCAGGCATGTAGTAGACATCCTAAGCATTAGTTTGAGCTATAATATACCCCAATGGCATGCCTGGGCGGTGCTGGGGGAAGATTTTCACTCTTATGGGTAGTTGCCTTTATGTTGGTTTTCTAGGCTTTCATGATGGTTCATCGTGTTTTACGCCTAATGAAGCATCTATTTATGTTGAAAAACACATTTTAAAGTTGACCAAGGCCATTACGATGAAAATGACACCTTGTTTAGACCAATGATATGCTCAGTTTGGTCCCTAGGTTGAAAAGATCCGGGGTTGGTATGGTCAATATTTGCGTATGTCTATACACATTGGGGGTAGGGGTCGATTAAATATTTTTTTGGCTTACGTTCACATATTGTTATATAAGTTAAGATTCAGGCATGTAGTAGACACCCTTAGCCTTAGTTTGGGCTATAATATACCCCAATGGCATGCCTGGGCAGTGCTGGGGGAAGATTTTCACTCTTATTGGTAGTTGCCTTTATGTTGGTTTTTTAAACTTTTATGGTGGTTTAACGTGTTTTCCGCTTGATGATGCACCTATTTATTTTGAAAAACACATATTTTAGTTAGCAAAGGACTTTACAATGAAAATGACACCTTGTATAGACCAATGATATGCTCAGTTTGGTCCCTAGGGTGAAAAGATCCGGGGTTGGAATGGTCAATATTGGCGTCGGGCTAAACAAATTGGGGGTAGGGGTCGATTGACCATACAAACCCCAGATCTTTTCCCCCTAGGGACCAAACTGAGCATATCATTTTCATCGTAAAGGCCTTGGCTAACTAAAAGATGTGTTTTTCAACATAAATAGGTGCATCATCATGCGGAAAACACGTAAAACCATCATAAAAGCCTAGAAAACCAACATAAAGGCAACTACCCATAAGAGTGAAATATTCCCCCAGCACCGCCCAGGCATGCCATTGGGGTATATTATAGCTCAAACTAAAGCTAAGGGTGTCTACTACATACCTGAATCTTTATTTATACTAAAATATGTGGAGGTAAGCCAAACAAATATTTAATCGACCGCTACCCCCAATTTGGATAGCCAGACAACAATATTGACCATACCAACCCCGGATCTTTTCACCCTAGGGACCAAACTGAGCATATCATTGGTCTATACAAGGTGTCATTTTCATCGTAAAGGCCTTGGCTAACTAAAAGATGTGTTTTTCAACATAAATAGGTTCATCATCAAGCAGAAAACACGTTAAACTATCATAAAAGCTTAGAAAACCAACATAAAGGCAACTACCCATAAGAGTGAAAATCTTCCCCCAGCACCGCCTAGACATGTCATTGGGGTATATTATAGCTCAAACTGAAGCTAAGTGTGTCTGCTACATGCTTGAATCTTTATTTATACTAAAATATGTGGAGGTAAGCCAAAAAAATATTTAATCGACCCCTACCCCCAATTTGGATAGCCAGAGGCCAATATTGACCATACCAACCCCAGATCTTTTCACCCTAGGGACCAAACTGAGCATATCATTGGTCTATACAAGGTGTCATTTTCATCGTAAAGGCCTTGGCTACCTAAAAGATGTGTTTTTCAAGATAAATACGTGCATCATCAAGCGAAAAACACGTTAAACCATCATAAAAGCATAGAAAACCAACATAAAGGCATATATCTATAAAAGTGAAAACCTTCCCCCAGCACCGCCTAGACATGCCGTTGGGGTATATTATAGCTCAAACTAAAGCTAAGAGTGTCTTCTACATGCCTGAATCTTTATTTATACTAAAATATGTGGAGGTAAGCCAAAATAATATTTAATCGACCCCTACACCCAATTTGGATAGCCGGAAAACAATACTAACCATACCAACCCCGGATCTTTTCACCCTAGGGACCAAACTGAGCATATCATTGGTCTATACAAGGAGACATTTTTACCGTAAAGGCCTTAGCTAACTTTAAGATGTGTTTTCTAACATAAATAGTTGCCTTTTTAAAAGGAAAACACGATAAACCATCATGAAAGCCTAGAAAACCAACATAAAGGCAATTACTCATTAAAGTGAAAATCTTCCTCCAGCACCGCCCAGGCATGCCATTGGGGTATACAATAGCTCAAACTAATGCTTAGGGTGTTTTCTACATGCCTGAATCTTTATTTATACTAAAATATGTAAATGTAAGCCCAAAAAATATTTAATCGACCCTTACCCCAATTTGGATAGCCAGACAACAATATTGACCATACCAACCCCGGATCTTTTCACCCTAGGGACCAAACTGAGCATATCATTGGTCTATACAAGGTGTCTTTTTTTATCGTAAAGGCCTTGGCTAACTAAAAGATGTGTTTTCCAACATAAATAGGTGCATCATCAAGCGGAAAACACGTTAAACCACCATAAAAGCCTAGAAAACCAACATAAAGGCAACTACCCATAAGAGTGAAAATCTTCCCCCAGCACCGCCCAGGCATGCCATTGGGGTATATTATAGCTCAAACTAAAGCTAGGTGTGTCTTCTACATGCCTGAATCTTTATTTATACTAAAATATGTGGAGGTAAGCCAAAAAAATATTTAATCGACCCCTACCCCCAATTTGGATAGCCGGAAAACAATACTGACCATACCAACCCCGGATCTTTTCACCCTAGGGACCAAGCTGAGCATATCATTGGTCTATACAAGTTGTCATTTTCATCGTTATGGCCTTGGTCAACTTTAAGATGTGTTTTCCAACATAAATAGTTGCCTTTTTAAAAGGAAAACACGATAAACCATCATAAAAGCCTAGAAAACCAACATAAAGGCAACTACACATATAAGTGAAAATCTTCCCTTAGCACCGCCCAGGCATGCCATTGGGGTATGTTATAGCTGAAACTAAAGCTAATGGTGTCTACTACCTGCCTGAATCTTTATTCATACTAAAATAGGCAAATGTAAGTCAAAAAAATATTTAATCGACCCCTACCCCCAATTTGGATAGCCAGACGCCAATATTGACCATACCTACCCCGGATCTTTTCACCCTAGGGACCAAACTGAGCATATCATTGGTCTATACAAGGTGTCATTTTCATCGTAAAGGCCTTGGCTAACTTAAAAATAAGTTTTCTAACATAAATAGGTGCTTCATTAAGCGGAAATCACGATAAACCATCATAAAAGCATAGAAAACCAACATAAAGGCAAATATCCATAAGAGTGAAAATCTTCCCCCAGCACCGCCCAGGCATGCCATTGGGGTATGTTATAGCTCAAACTAAAGCTAAGTGTGTCTACTACATGCCTGAATCTTTATTTATACTAAAATATGTGGAGGTAAGCCAAAAAAATATTTAATCGACCTCTACCCCCAATTTGGATAGCCAGACAACAATATTGACCATACCAACCCCGGATCTTTTCACCATAGGGACCAAACTGAGCATATCATTGGTCTATACAATGTGTCATTTTCATCGTAAAGGCCTTGTCAAACTTTAAGATGTGTTTTCCAGCATAAATAGGTTCCTCATTAAGCGGAAAACACGATAAACCATCATAAAAGCCTAGAAAACCAACATAAAGGCAAATATCCATAAAAGTGAAAAATTCCCCCCAACACCGCCAAGGCATGCCATTGGGGTATATTATAGCTCAAACTAATGCTAAGGGTGTCTACTACATGCCTAAACCTTTATTTATACTAAAATATGTGAACGTAAGCCAGGAAAATATTTAATCGACATCTATCCCCAATTTGGATAGCCAGACGCCAATATTGACCGTACCGTCCCCGGATCTTTTCACCCTAGGGAACAAACTGAGTGTATCATTGGTCTATACAAGGTGTCATTTTCATCGTAAAGGCCTTGGCTAACTTAAAGATGTGTTTTCTAAGATTAATAGGTGCTTCATTAGGCGGAAATCACGATGAACCATCATAACAGCATAGAAAACCAACATAAAGGCAAATATCCAAAAGAGCGAAAATCTTCCCCCAGCACCGCCCAGGCATGCCATTGGGGTATATTATAGCTCAAACTAAAGCTAAGTGTGTCTACTACATGCCTGAATCTTTATTTATACTAAAATATGTGGAGGTAAGCCAAACAAATATTTAATCGACCTCTACCTCCAATTTGGATAGCCAAACAACAATATTGACCATACCAACCCCGGATCTTTTCACCCTAGGGACCAAACTGAGCATATCATTGGTCTATACAAGGTGTCATTTTCATCGTAAAGGCCTTGTCAAACTTTAAGATGTGTTTTCCAGCATAAATAGGTTCCTCATTAAGCGGAAAACACGATAAACCATCATAAAAGCCTAGAAAACCAACATAGAAGCAACTTTCCATTAAAGTGAAAATCTTCCCCCAGCACCGCCCAGACATGCCATTGGGGTATATTATAGCTCAAACTTATTCTTAGGGTGTCTACTACATGCCTGAATCTTTATCTATACTAAAATATGTGGACGTAGGCCAAACAAATATTTAATCGACCCCTACCCCCAATTTGGATAGCCAGACGCCAATATTGACCATACCAACCCCAGATCTTTTCACCCTAGGGACCAAACTGAGCCTATCATGGGTCTATACAAGGTGTCATTTTTACCTCAAAGGCCTTGGCTATCTTTACGATGTGTTTTCCAACATAAATAGGTTCCTCATTAAGCGGAAAACACGATAAACCATCATAAAAGCCTAGAAAACCAACATAAAGGCAAATATCCATAAAAGTGAAAAATTCCCCCCAACACCGCCAAGGCATGCCATTGGGGTAAATTATAGCTCAAACTAATGCTTAGGGTGTCTACTACATGCCTGAATCTTTATTTATACTAAAATATGTGAACGTAAGCCAGGAAAATATTTAATCGACCCCTACCCCCAATGTGGATAGCCAGACGCCAATATTGACCATACCTACCCCGGATCTTTTCACCCTAGGGACCAAACTGAGCATATCATTAGTCTATACAAGGTGTCATTTTCATCGTAAAGGCCTTGGCTAACTTAAAAATGTGTTTTCTATTATTAATAGGTGCTTCATTAAGCGGAAATCACGATGAACCATCATAAAAGCATAGAAAACCAACATAAAGGCAAATATCCATAAGAGTGAAAATCTTCCCCCAGCACCGCCCAGGCATGCCATTGGGGTATTTTTTAGCTCAAACTAAAGCTAAGTGTGTCTAATACATGCCTGAATCTTTATTTATACTAAAATATGTGAAAGTAAGCCAAGAAAATATTTAATCGACCCCTACCCCCAATTTGGATAGCCAGAGGCCAATATTGACCATACCTACCCCGGATCTTTTCACCCTAGGGACCAAACTGAGCCTATCATTGGTCTATACAAGGTGTCATTTTCATCGTAAAGGCCTTGTCAAAATTTCAGATGTCTTTTCCAAAATAAATAGGTTCCTCATTAAGCGAAAAACACGATAAACCATCATAAAAGCCTAGAAAACCAACATAAAGGCAACTTTCCATTAAAGTGAAAATCTTCCCCCAGCACCGCCCAGACATGCCATTGGGGTATTCTATAGCTCAAACTAATTCTTAGGGTGTCTACTACATGCCTGAATCTTTATCTATACTAAAATATGTGGACGTAGGCCAAACAAATATTTAATCGACCCCTACCCTCAATTTGGATAGCCAGACGCCAATATTGACCATACCAACCCCGGATCTTTTCACCCTAGGGACCAAACTGAGCCTATCATTGGTCTATACAAGGTGTCATTTTTACCGTAAAGGCCTTGGCTATGTTTACGATGTGTTTTCCAACATAAATAGTTTCCTCATTAAGCGGAAATCACGATAAACCATCATAAAAGCATAGAAAACCAACATAAAGGCAAATATCCATAAAAGTGAAAAATTCCCCCCAGCACCGCCAAGGCATGCCATTGGAGTATATTATAGCTCAAACTAATGCTTAGGGTGTCTACTACATGCCTGAATCTTTATTTATACTAAAATATGTGAACGTAAGCCAGGAAAATATTTAATCGACCCCTACCCCCAATTTGGATAGCCAGACGCCAATATTGACCATACCTACCCCGGATCTTTTCACCCTAGGGACCAAACTGAGCATATCATTGGTCTATACAAGGTGTCATTTTCATCGTAAAGGCCTTGGCTAACTTAAAAATGTGTTTTCTATTATTAATATGTGCTTCATTAAGCGGAAATCACGATGAACCATCATAAAAGCATAGAAAACCAACATAAAGGCAAATATCCATAAGAGTGAAAATCTTCCCAAGCACCGCCCAGGCATGCCATTGGGGTATTTTATAGCTCAAACTAAAGCTAAGTGTGTCTATTACATGCCTGAATCTTTATTTATACTAAAATATGTGAACGTAAGCCAAGAAAATATTTAATCGACCCTTACCCCCAATTTGGATAGCCAGAGGCCAATATTGACCATACCAACCCCGGATCTTTTCACCCTAGGGACCAAACTGAGCCTATCATTGGTCTATACAAGAAGTGATTTTCATCGTTAAGGCCTTGTCAAAATTTAAGATGTGTTTTCCAACATAAATAGGTTCCTCATTAAGCGGAAAACACGATAAATCATCATAAAAGCCTAGAAAACCAACATAAAGGCAAATTTCCATGAAAGTGAAAATCTTCCCCCAGCACCGCCCAGACATGCCATTGGGGTATACTATAGCTCAAACTAAATCTTAGGGTGTCTACTAAATGCCTGAATCTTTATCTATACTAAAATATGTGGACGTAGGCCAAACAAATATTTAATCGACCTCTACCCCCAATTTGGATAGCCAGACGCCAATATTGACCATACCAACCCCGGATATCTCCACCCTAGGGACCAAACTGAGCCTATCATTGGTCTATACAAGGTGTCATTTTCACAGTTAACGCCTTGGATATCTTTAATATGTGTTTTCAAACATAAATAGTTTCCTCATTAAGCGGAAAACACGATCAACCATCATTAAAGCATAGAAAACCAACATCAAGGCAAATATCCATAATTTTTTTTTAGGTGAAAAATTCCCCCAGCACCGCCAAGGCATGCCATTGGGTATATTATAGCTCAAACTAATGCTTAGGGTGTCTATTACATGCCTGAATCTTTATTTATACTAAAATATGTAAACGTAAGCCAAGAAAATATTTAATCGACCCCTACCCCCAATTTGGATAGCCAGACGCCAATATTGACCATACCAACCCCGGATCTTTTCACCCTAGGGACCAACTGAGCCTATCACTGGTTTCTAACAGTAATAGGAGCTTCATTAAGGGGAAAAGATGATGAACCATCATAAAAGCCTAGAAAACCAACATAAAGGGAACTACCCATAAGAGTGAAAATCTTCCCCCACTACCGCCCAGGCATGTCATTGGGTATATTATAGCTCAAACTAAAGCTCAGGGTGACTACTACATGCATGAATCTTTATTTATACTAAAATATGTAGAGGTAAGCCAAACAAATATTTAATCGACCTCTACCCCCAATTTGGATACCCAGACAACAATATTGACCATACCAACCCCGGATCTTTTCACCCTAGGGACCAAACTGAGCATATCATTGGTCTATACAAGGTGTCATTTTCACCGTAAAGGCCTTGGCTATCTTTACGATGTGTTTTCCAACAAAAATAGTTTCCTCATTAAGCGGAAATCACGATAAACCATCATAAATGCATAGAAAGCCAACATAAAGGCAAATATCCATAAAAGTGAAAAATTCCCCCCAGCACCGCCAAGGCATGCCATTGGGGTATATTATAGCTCAAACTAATACTTAGGGTGTCTACTACATGCCTGAATCTTTATTTATACTAAAATATGTCAACGTAAACCAAGAAAATATTTAATCGACCCCTACCCCCAATTTGGATAGCCAGACGCCAATATTGACCATACCAACCCCGGATCTTTTCACCCTAGGGACCAACTGAGCCTATCACTGGTTTCTAACAGTAATAGGAGCTTCATTAAGGGGAAAAGATGATGAACCATCATAAAAGCCTAGAAAACCAACATAAAGGGAACTACCCATAAGAGTGAAAATCTTCCCCCACTACCGCCCAGGCATGTCATTGGGTATCTTATAGCTCAAACTAAAGCTCAGGGTGACTACTACATGCATGAATCTTTATTTATACTAAAATATGTAGAGGTAAGCCAAACAAATATTTAATCGACCTCTACCCCCAATTTGGATAGCCAGACAACAATATTGACCATACCAACCCCGGATCTTTTCACCCTAGGGACCAAACTGAGCATATCATTGGTCTATACAAGGTGTCATTTTCACCGTAAAGGCCTTGGCTATCTTTACGATGTGTTTTCCAACAAAAATAGTTTCCTCATTAAGCAGAAATCACGATAAACCATCATAAATGCATAGAAAGCCAACATAAAGGCAAATATCCATAAAAGTGAAAAATTCCCCCCAGCACCGCCAAGGCATTCCATTGGGGTATATTATAGCTCAAACTAATACTTAGGGTATCTACTACATGCCTGAATCTTTATTTATACTAAAATATGTGAACGTAAACCAAGAAAATATTTAATCGACCCCTACCCCCAATTTGGATAGCCAGACGCCAATATTGACCATACCTACCCCGGATCTTTTCACCCTAGGGACCAAACTGAGCATATCATTGGTCTATACAAGGTGTCATTTTTATCGTAAAGGCCTTGGCTAACTTAAAAATGTGTTTTCTAACATAAATAGGTGCTTCATTAAGCGGAAATCACGATGAACCATCATAAAAGCATAGAAAACCAACATGAAGGCAAATATCCATAAGAGTGAAAATCTTCCCTCAGCACCGCCCAGGCATGCCATTGGGGTATGTTATAGCTCAAACTAAAGCTAAGTGTGTCTACTACATGCTTGAATCTTTATTTATACTAAAATATGTGAACGTAAGCCAAAAAAATATTTAATCGACCGCTACCCCCAATTTGGATAGCCAGACAACAATATTGACCATACCAACCCCGGATCTTTGCACTCTAGGGACCAAACTTAGCATATCATTGGTCTATACAAGGTGTCATTTTTATCGTAAAGGCCTTGGCTAACTTAAAAATGTGTTTTCTAACATAAATAGGTGCTTCATTAAGCGGAAATCACGATGAACCATCATAAAAGCATAGAAAACCAACATGAAGGCAAATATCCATAAGAGTGAAAATATTCTCCCAGCACCGCCCAGGCATGTCATTGGGGTATACTTTAGCTCAAACTAATGTTTAGGGTGTCTACTACATACCTGAAACTTTATTTATACTAAAATACGTGAACGTAAGCCAAACAAATATTTAATCGACCTCTACCCCCAATTTGGATAGCCAGACGCCAATATTGACCGTACCGTCCCCAGATCTTTTCACCCTAGGGAACAAACTGAGTGTATCATTGGTCTATACAAGGTGTCATTGTCATCGTAAAGGCCTTGGCTAACTTAAAGATGTGTTTTCTAACATTAATAGGTGCTTCATTAAGCGGAAATTACGATGAACCATCATAAAAGCATAGAAAACCAACATAAAGGCAAATATCCATAAGAGTGAAAATCTTCCCCCAGCACCGCCCAGGCATGCCATTGGGGTATATTATAGCTCAAACTAAAGCTAAGTGTGTCTACTACATGCCTGAATCTTTATTTATACTAAAATATGTGGAGGTAAGCCAAAAAAATATTTAATCGACCTCTACCCCCAATTTGGATAGCCAGACGCCAATATTGACCGTACCGTCCCCGGATATTTTCACCCTAGGGAACAAACTGAGTGTATCATTGGTCTATACAAGGTGTCATTTTCATTGTAAAGGCCTTGGCTAACTTAAAGATGTGTTTTCTAACATTAATAGGTGCTTCATTAAGCGGAAATCACGATGAACCATCATAAAAGCATAGAAAACCAACATAAAGGCAAATATCCAAAAGAGCGAAAATCTTCCCCCAGCACCGCCCAGGCCTGCCATTGGGGTATATTATAGCTCAAACTAAAGCTAAGTGTGTCTACTACATGCCTGAATCTTTATTTATACTAAAATATGTGGAGGTAAGCCAAACAAATATTTAATCGACCTCTACCCCCAATTTGGATAGCCAGACAACAATATTGACCATACCAACCCCGGATCTTTTCACCCTAGGGACCGAACTGAGCATATCATTGGTCTATACAAGGTGTCATTTTCATCGTAAAGGCCTTGTCAAACTTTAAGATGTGTTTTACAGCATAAATAAGTTCCTCATTAAGCGGAAAACACGATAAACCATCATAAAAGCCTAGAAAACCAACAAAAAGGCAACTTTCCATTAAAGTGAAAATCTTCCCCCAGCACCGCCCAGACATGCCATTGGGGTATTCTATAGCTCAAACTAATTCTTAGGGTGTCTACTACATGCCTGAATCGTTATCTATACTAAAATATGTGGACGTAGGCCAAACAAATATTTAATCGACCCCTACCCTCAATTTGGATAGCCAGACGCCAATATTGACCATACCAACCCCGGATCTTTTCACCCTATGGACCAAACTGAGCCTATCATTGGTCTATACAAGGTGTCATTTTTACCGTTAAGGCCTTGGCTATGTTTACGATGTGTTTTCCAACATAAATAGTTTCCTCATTAAGCGGAAATCACGATAAACCATCATAAAAGCATAGAAAACCAACATAAAGGCAAATATCCATAAAAGTGAAAAATTCCCCCCAGCACCGCCAAGGCATGCCATTTGGGTATATTATAGCTCAAACTAATGCTTAGGGTGTCTACTACATGCCTGAATCTTTATTTATACTAAAATATGTGGAGGTAAGCCAAAAAAATATTTAATCGACCTCTACCCCCAATTTGGATAGCCAGACAACAATATTGACCATACCAACCCCGAATCTTTTCACCCTAGGGACCAAACTGAGCATATCATTGGTCTATACAAGGTGTCATTTTCATCGTAAAGGCCTTGGTTAACTTAAAAATGTGTTTTCTATTATTAATAGGTGCTTCATTAAGCGGAAATCACGATGAACCATTATAAAAGCATAGAAAACCAACATAAAGGCAAATATCCATAAGAGTGAAAATCTTCCCCCAGCACCGCCCAGGCATGCCATTGGGGTATTTTATAGCTCAAACTAAAGCTAAGTGTGTCTACTACATGCCTGAATCTTTATTTATACTAAAATATGTGAACGTAAGCCAAGAAAATATTTAATCGACCCCTACCCCCAATTTGGATAGCCAGAGGCCAATATTGACCATACCTACCCCGGATCTTTTCACGCTAGGGACCAAACTGAGCCTATCATTGGTCTATACAAGGTGTCATTTTCATCGTAAAGGCCTTGTCAAAATTTAAGATGTGTTTTCCAACATAAATAGGTTCCTCATTAAGCGGAAAACACGATAAATCATCATAAAAGCCTAGAAAACCAACATAAAGGCAAATTTCCATGAAAGTGAAAATTTTCCCCCAGCACCGCCCAGACATGCCATTGGGGTATACTATAGCTGAAACTAAATCTTAGGGTGTCTACTACATGCCTGAATCTTTATCTATACTAAAATATGTGGACGTAGGCCAAACAAATATTTAATCGACCCCTACCCCCAATTTGGATAGCCAGACGCCAATATTGACCATACCAACCCCGGATCTTTTCACCCTAGGGAACAAACTGAGCCTATCATTGGTCTATACAAGGTGTCATTTTTACCGTAAAGGCCTTGGCTATGTTTACGATGTGTTTCCAACATAAATAGTTTCCTCATTAAGCGGAAAACACGATCAACCATCATTAAAGCATAGAAAACCAACATCAAGGCAAATATCCATAAAAGTGAAAAATTCCCCCCAGCACCGCCAAGGCATGCCATTGGGGTATATTATAGCTCAAACTAATGCTTAGGGTGTCTACTACATGCCTGAATCTTTATTTATACTAAAATATGTGGAGGTAAGCCAAAAAAGTATTTAATCGACCTCTACCCCCAATTTGGATAGCCAGACAACAATATTGACCATACCAACCCCGAATCTTTTCACCCTAGGGACCAAACTTAGCATATCATTGGTCTATACAAGGTGTCATTTTCATCGTAAAGGCCTTGTCAAACTGTAAGATGTGTTTTCGAGCATAAATAGGTTCCTCATTAAGCGGAAAACACGATAAACCATCATAAAAGACTAGAAAACCAACATAAAGGCAACTTTCCATTAAAGTGAAAATCTTCCCCCAGCACCGCCCAGACATGCCATTGGGGTATTCTATAGCTCAAACTAATTCTTAGGGTGTCTACTACATGCCTGAATCTTTATCTATACTAAAATATGTGGACGTAGGCCAAACAAATATTTAATCGACCCCTACCCCCAATTTGGATAGCCAGAGGCCAATATTGACCATACCAACCCCGGATCTTTTCACCCTAGGGACCAAACTGAGCCTATCATTGGTCTATACAAGGTGTTATCTTTACCGTAAAGGCCTTGGCTATGTTTACGACGTGTTTTCCAACATAAATAGTTTCCTCATTAAGCGGAAATCACGATAAACCATCATAAAAGCATAGAAAACCAACATAAAGGCAAATATCCATAAAAGTGAAAAATTCCCCCCAGTACCGCCAAGGCATGCCATTGGGGTATATTATAGCTCAAACTAATGCTTAGGGTGTCTACTACATGCCTGAATCTTTATTTATACTAAAATATGTGAACGTAAGCCAGGAAAATATTTAATCGACCCCTACCCCCAATGTGGATAGCCAGACGCCAATCTTGACCATACCTACCCCGGATATTTTCACCCTAGGGACCAAACTGAGCATATCATTGGTCTATACAAGGTGTCATTTTCATCGTAAAGGCCTTGGCTAACTTAAAAATGTGTTTTCTATTATTAATAGGTGCTTCATTAAGCGGAAATCACGATGAACCATCATAAAAGCATAGAAAACCAACATAAAGGCAAATATCCATAAGAGTGAAAATCTTCCCCCAGCACCGCCCAGGCATGCCATTGAGGTATTTTATAGCTCAAACTAAAGCTAAGTGTGTCTACTACATGCCTGAATCTTTATTTATACTAAAATATGTGAACGTAAGCCAAGAAAATATTTAATCGACCCCTACCCCCAATTTGGATAGCCAGAGGCCAATATTGACCATACCTACCCCGGATCTTTTCACCCTAGGGACCAAACTGAGCCTATCATTGGTCTATACAAGGTGTCATTTTCATCGTAAAGGCCTTGTCAAAATTTAAGATGTGTTTTCCAACATAAATAGGTTCCTCATTAAGCGGAAAACACGATAAATCATCATAAAAGCCTAGAAAACCAACATAAAGGCAAATTTCCATGAAAGTGAAAATTTTCCCCCAGCACCGCCCAGACATGCCATTGGGGTATACTATAGCTGAAACTAAATCTTAGGGTGTCTACTACATGCCTGAATCTTTATCTATACTAAAATATGTGGACGTAGGCCAAACAAATATTTAATCGACCCCTACCCCCAATTTGGATAGCCAGACGCCAATATTGACCATACCAACCCCGGATCTTTTCACCCTAGGGAACAAACTGAGCCTATCATTGGTCTATACAAGGTGTCATTTTTACCGTAAAGGCCTTGGCTATGTTTACGATGTGTTTCCAACATAAATAGTTTCCTCATTAAGCGGAACTCACGATAAACCATCATAAAAGCATAGAAAACCAACATAAAGGCAAATATCCATAAAAGTGGAAAATTCCCCCCAGCACCGCCAAGGCATGCCATTGGGGTATATTATAGCTCAAACTAATGCTTAGGGTGTCTACTACATGCCTGAATCTTTATTTATACTAAAATATGTGAACGTAAGCCAGGAAAATATTTAATCGACCCCTACCCCCAATTTGGATAGCCAGACGCCAATATTGACCATACCTACCCCGGATCTTTTCACCCTAGGGACCAAACTGAGCATATCATTGGTCTATACAAGGTGTCATTTTCATCGTAAAGGCCTTGGCTAACTTAAAAATGTGTTTTCTATTATTAATAGGTTCTTCATTAAGCGGAAATCACGATGAACCATCATAAAAGCATAGAAAACCATCATAAAGGCAAATATCCATAAGAGTGAAAATCTTCCCCCAGCACCGCCCAGGCATGCCATTGGGGTATTTTATAGCTCAAACTAAAGCTAAGTGTGTCTACTACATGCCTGAATCTTTATTTATACTAAAATATGTGAATGTAAGCCAAAAAAATATTTAATCGACCCCTACCCCCAATTTGGATAGCCAGACAACAATATTGACCATACCAACCCCGGATCTTTTCACCCTAGGGACCAAACTGAGCATGTCATTGGTCTATACAAGATGTCATTTTCATCGTAAAGGCCTTGGCTAACTGAAAGATGTGTTTTTCAACATAAATAGGTTTCTCATTAAGCGGAAAACACGATAAGCCATCATCAAAGCCTATAAAACCAACATAAAGGCAACTACCGAGCTTTAAAATCGAGTGGGTTGTAACAACTGATCAATATTTTTTTGATTTTATGGTAGTATATTGATTACCCTTAGTGTTAAACATCATTATTCCGATATATATCACATGGTTATAAAAATAAGAAGATTTTATGTGTCCTTTTTTTTACTAATTCATCATTCAGTCCGGAATTTTCCGGAATGTATATTTTTGTAATTTTTTGATATTACATTTCTGGTATTTATATTCATTTATTGAGAGAAAACAAATTGGTTCTTCACAAACAATACATTATCGACCAAAAACACTTGAAGAAATACAGTTATAATAGATCAATAGACAAAACATATGTATGTATATATGATCGTTGGTAAGCAATATCAAAATCCAAAAATATCAAAATATGACACTAACTTGTTTTACCTTAAAAATCGAGTAGATTATAACAACTGATTGGTGGGTTTTTTGATTTTATGGTAGTATATTGATT
>NC_134842.1:59932509-59947509 GCF_965363235.1 Mytilus galloprovincialis
TATGTAATATATTCACAATTAATAACACATGATAATTATCACACTAGAAATCAATTTGAATTTGATTGTCTCTAATAATTAATTCTGGATTATTTTCACTATAATACTTTTCAAATAATTGTAGCGCATTGTTGCGTTTATGATGTTCATAAGCATAGTTCACATTTTTAACCAGAGTAGACTTAAAGTATTGTTCTATGTCTATAATCTTATTTTCTAACATTGCAATATTTCGTCTTTTTACAATACAAAATCTTCTTATTGCTAATACACTATTTACAAAATAGTAATTAATATATTTATTTTGTTTTGTCAAACCAAACATACACATGAACTCAAAACTAAGGTCATTTATATAACTGCCTGAACTCTTATACAAAATATTGTGTAAAAAATTCTTTACAAAATCATTGAAGCGAGTTAACATCGTACACTCTAAAATCAGGTGATTCAAATTCTCAGGTAGAGTTGAGCAAATAGGACAAAGTGAGTCCTTTGTAATACGGCATTTAAATAGCCTTTCTTTTGTAAATATAATACGGTGAAAAACTTTAAATGCCACCTCGCGACAATCGCTTTGTAAAAAAGAAAAATTCATGATTTTCTGGATCTTTCTCAGGTCAAAATCTGCGTACATCAAACGCCATCGTGATACAGATTTAGGTTCTCTAGAAAGCTTTGATACAAGCATTCGATAATAAAAATTCGTCGTGGATGGAAGTGAACAAATTTGGACGCCATCTTTAATCATGGGTTTTAACACAGGAGTTTTACTAACATGCACATTTGCTTCAACTAGCACTTTATACTCATCAGGTATTGTTTCTAACACATTTCTAACTGCATGTAACATTTTATTTTCCGAAACTTCCGGAAATTTTTCTAATACAATCTCTTGAATATAACTTTCTTTCAAGAAACCTGGTTTACATTCATATGCGATGTCTTTTATTTTACATACACCTGCTTCAATAAATGTCTTAAGATATAACATTTTATTACCATTTGTAATATTTGGATTTAGAAAAAGCGGAATATCAAAAACATTTTCTGAATTAACTTCAATATCTACATTTTCACAAATACTTTGCCATGACAAAATCAGACTTTGATAAAATTCTGGTAATGCATCTATTTTTCTATTTCGGAGATCACAGAATAAAATTTCAATTCCAAGATTCATATTTTCAAACTTAGAAAAGAAATAAAGACAAGTTTGTTTCCATATAGCACAGTAGTTTTCATCCAACAGTCTACTCAAATATTTTAATCTAAAAGCATACATTTTCTGCATAATATCAGGAAAATTCAATCCTCCGTCAACTACTTTATTGATAATAACCTCATATGCTACAAGAGGAGGTTTATTATTCCATAAAAATTCTAAACATTTCTTTTTTATAAGTATGCAATACTTTTCAGGTATATTTACAACCATTAATGTATACCACAGTTTACTCATAAGTAAGGCACTAATAACACTTACTCTTCCATGAAGAGTTAAATGCCTCATTTTCCAAAAATTCAGGAGTTTTGTAATTGATTGTACTTTACCTTCCCAATTCAATTTTTCACATAATGTTTTATTTTTTCCCACCCATATTCCTAATAACTGTAAGACTTCATCACATTCTTTTATTTTCCAAATTTTTAAATCATTTGAACAAATTTTCCCTTTTCCAAGTGCTAAAACTTCTGATTTTTCTTTATTCAATTTTGCACCCGATGCTTTTTCGTACAATTCTAGTACCCGAAATGTTTCACTAACTGAATTTTTGTCCACTAAGGTCAAAGTTGTATCGTCAGCATGTACAAAAACCTTTTCTTCAACATTTGTATTTGGTATTACAACACCTCTTATCTCACAATTTTTCTTAATAGCAATACTCAATGGTTCTGCTAACAAAACATATAACAGAGCCGAAATGGGACACCCCTGTTTGACAGAGTTTTTCAATCTAAAGTATGGAGTCAAAAATCCATTACATTTAACTGAACTAAAAATGTTGGTGTAAAATATTTTTATCCATTTTTTGAATTTATTACCAAATCCAAATTTATCCAAAACTGCAAAAAGATACTCGTGTCCAGCTCTGTCAAATGCTTTTTCTTGATCTAATTTTAATAAATAACATTCTATATCATCCATTTCTACGAAATCCATAAAATTCCTAACACTAACAACTGTATCAGATATATCTTTTCCTAGAATACAACAGCTTTGATTTGGTGAAATAACTTTTGGTAGTACATACTTAAATCTATTTGCCATTACTCTGGCAAGTATTTTGTAGTCAACATTCAACAAGCTAATTGGCCTAAATAAAGGCAACAGTAGTATACCGCTGTTCAAAACTCATAAATCCATGGACAAAAAACAAAATCGGGGTAACAAACTAAAACCGAGGGAAACGCATTAAATATAAGAGGAGAACAACGACACAACACCGAAAAGCAACACACAAAACACCACGAGAATAACAAATATAACATCATGTTTTTCAAATCTGATTGATCACCTTTGTTTTTAAAAATTATATTTATATTCCCATATCTCATAGATCTAGATAATTCTTCATTTTCCTCAATACTTTGATAAATATAGAGTAATACATGCTTTAATTCATTGAAAAAATACAAATAAAATTCTGCAGTTATACCATCTGGTCCAGGTGTTTTCCCTTTTTTCATACCTTTTAAGGATTTTTCAATTTCCTCAATACTAATTTCATCATCACACATTTCTACATCTTCATCATCAATTTTTACATTAACATTATTCAATAATTCATCAACTGAATGCATATCAATACTAACACAAGAAAACAAATGTTTATAATAATCATGTATAACATCAAGTAAATCATTTGTTTCTGTAACAATTTTCCCATCACAATCTTTTATTTCACTTATCACATTCTTATTCTGTCGATACTTTTCTAATTTCAAAAAATATGCAGTATTTCTATCACTTTCTAAAGCCCACTGTGACTTTGATCTTAAAATTGCACCTTGACATTTGTATGTTTCAATATCTTCTAATTGCGTTTGCAATTCTAAAAATTGTTCACTGTCTATCTGAATACCATTTGCAGATTTTACTGATAATTCTTGAATTTTATTCTGCAATTTATAATATTCCCTGTTTAAATCTTTTTGCTTTTCTTTGCCATAAATTTGGCTTAATCTTTTAATTGTAAATTTTAAATTATCCCACCAAATTAAGGGATTTGACACATAAAAATCTGACCCAATTTCATTTGCAAATAATCTCTTCATTTTATCAATAAATAACTCATCTTGTAAAAATGAATTATTAAAAACCCACACACCTGGACCTCTTTCTACATTACAAAAATCTATCTTCATGCTGACGATACTATGATCACTAAAACTAGTATCCTTATAATGAATATTCTTAATACAAGATTTTAAATCTAATGACACTAGAAAATAGTCTATTCTGCTTTGGGTTAAAAACCCTTGTACAACCTGTTTTCTAGAAAAAACTTTTGTATTAACATTTCTATTTCTCCAAATATCATATACATTTGTAATTCTTTTTCTTGCATAAAATTACATAAGGATTTTACAGCCTTATCATTACAATGCATGGTTTTACCACTCTTATCCAAACTTGATAATGTAGTATTAAAATCTCCAGCAACTAATACATATTTTCCTTTACTAATTTTTTGTTTACACTTTAAGAAAAACTCATATCTTTCATTTACATTATTTGGTGCATATATATTATAAATGTCAATTAATTTATCATTAATTGTCCCTTTTATATGAATAAATCTTCCATTATCATTTTCCACTTCTAAAAAAATGTTTTTTAATTTCTTACTAACAAGAATAGCAACACCTTGACGGTTATTACCACTATTACTATAAAAAATATCTCCATCCCAAATAGTTTTATCTCTTTTAATTCTTTCTACAAACAAATCATTCCAAAATGTTTCTTGTAAACATATAATATCATAAAATCTTTCATTACACAATGAAAAAATACAATTCCTCTTATTGCTATCACAAAGTCCGTTACAATTAAGACTTATAACATTAAACATAGCCATTACTATAAAAAATATATTGAATATTATATAATATTTACAATCCATTTTTATTTGTTTCTATTTTTTTTTTGATGTGCCAACATAGCAGCTCTTACATTAACCTTAACTTTCAATGACTTTCGTCTTGCATTTTTTTTAAATATATTTTTGCATTTGTCTTCTACACTAGCCCACTCACTTTCTTCATCAGTCAATGGGTCAGTGTCCATACTTATTTCATCTAATTCATCAAATACACCATCATCTCCTCCCTGGCTGCATTTTTGTTCCAGAGAGGGGATGTTACTAATTTTCTCATCATTAACATTTGTTTCACATGAAACATTTTCATTCATAATTTCATTTGTACTTAACAATACATTACATTTACTAATATTGCTATTAACAGTTACAATATGTCCTTCTGAAATCTGCTCACTGTCTTTATTCGTCATCTCGGTCGCGATCTTTGTCTTTACACCATTGTCGGTCGCGATCTTTGTCTGTTCACTATTGTCAGTCGCGATCTTTGTCTTTTCATCATTTTCGGACGCGTTATCAACGGTCTCTGTTACATCATCTGCCATGGCTTCATCAGCGTCTGTATATTCATCATCATCATCTTCATCTCCATTACCAATACCATCACCAATTGCTCCATCTCCATTACCATTATCATTTCTGTTAACGTCATCTCCATTCCAATCCTCACCATTAGCTTCTATATCATCACACATGATATCACTTGTGTGTACATCGGCAACAACTTTTACCACCTTTGACTTTTTCACATCATCACTGGTTCCCTGTTCCGAACTTATGACTGAGGGACCAACATCTAACGTATTCCCACTAATCAAGTCATTTTCACTTTCTTTTAATTCTGTATTGTTTTCTTCACTACTGGTGATAATTTCTTGGTATTTTCTTTTGTGGTCCGAAACTCTGCCCCAAGGTGTTTTTCTTTTTCCTTCGGGTATATGACCAAATCCTTCTCCGAAATAACGCTTCCTCGTTAAACAATCGCAATCACTGTATGGCCTTAGGCAATTCTTACACTTATTCTCTAAACAGTTTTTACTAATATGTCCTTGTTGACCACATTTAAAACATTTAAATTCTGGACAATCTTTGTATAAATGTTCAGCACTATAACAACCCGAACAAACTTTGACCTGGTCATTATGAATAACCCTATAATATGCTGTTTCCTTCCCGCTAACTGTAAATTTCATAGAATACGGTATTGAGGCAAGTGTAGGTGGTAATTTTACTTTAAAAACCCTAGTACCATCATATACATTCGATCTACTGCTCATTTTTCTTTTCCTAATGTCAGTTACTATTTCAACACCCATTCTATCAAATCTATCAATTATTTCTTCATCTGTTACGTACATGCTCATATTGAAAATTGACACAATTCTAAATGTGTAATTTTTGATTTTATAAAAATGGATAATTACCACGTGAATCACTGTTTACATTTACTCGGAAGAAATTGTTCCGAGTATTCCTTATTTTGATTGGTCAATTGTTACCTGGATACAGGACGCTCTTATATATGAGCCAGTCCATGCGAAAAGGTACAAAAAGTCCTTTTGGTAAACTTTACAGGACACGTTATCAAAATTTGTTATAGTATTTTTGAAAAACGATTTTATCCGAAAAAAAATTACATAAATGTAACCATTCATAGGATTGTCAATTCTATCCCGAATTTGTCAACTAAAACCGAAAAAGACGTAGAAATATCTGAATTTTTGGTATTTGAGCAAGTGTAAAATCATTTGTTCCCCGGACTAATGCTATACCGACCAGAAACTACAAAAAATTATGACACTACAGAGACAAAAGTCAATAATTTCCGTCAGTTCTACAGGTTTAAAGAAAGAAAGACAACATTAAAACATGAGGGAAAATGCAAAAACTATGACATCTTGTGTTTTAGAAATTGAAATTTAAGTTAAGTTAAGTTATTTAATATTATATAAATCAACCTTAGTTGCACGGGATTCGAACCGTTGCCCTGTTTGATTGCATTGATATCCGCATCGTAAGCGAGAGCCTTATCCCCACTGCTACCAGGTTTAACGTTATCAATTGGCAAATCAAGCCATTTAAACTGTACTTTGAAAATGATTGTAATATATGAAATAATTCACTAAAAATCTTGATAAAACTAGGGGTGGGAAGGGGGGGGGGGTCTCAACACTCGCAGGTGCGTGAAGCTCACAGCTTGATGATATGAGGGAAAGTAAATGTGTTTTATAAATCACAAGTCTACTACCAATAATTATGCACACTTTTTAGAATTTCGTAAATTTTTCGTTTTTGTACCTTTTCGCATGGACTGGCTCAATTTTTTTATAGGTGATATCGGCGAAAGTACCAAGGAAAGCCTATGTATAGTAAAAGAGTGATTTCGCCCTAACTTTTTAAAAAATCAACATATTTTAGATGTGTTTTTTGCAAACTAGATGTTTTGAGAGATGCCGAATCCATTTGAAACTTCAAATCGTTGCTAAAATATTTGGAATATGGACTTTTTGCTGATTGGTGTACGGTTGCTAAGGGGAGAATTTTAGTTGCTAGGGATAATTATATGTCAATATTTGCATTAAATTATAACGTTAGATGTGAAGTATTATAAGTATTTCGATATTTCATTGCTTTTTGGCAATTTCGATTTTTTTGTTTTTTTGTGATTTTGAAAATGATATGAGCCAGTCCATGCGAAAAGGTACAAAAAGTCCTTTTGGTAAACTTTACAGGACACGTTATCAAAATTTGTTATAGTATTTTTGAAAAACGATTTTATCCGAAAAAAAAATACATAAATGTAAACATTCATAAGATTGTCAATTCTATCCCGAATTTGTCAACTAAAACCGAAAAAGACGTAGAAATATCTGAATTTTTGGTATTTGAGCAAGTGTAAAATCATTTGTTCCCCGGACTAATGCTATACCGACCAGAAACTACAAAAAATTATGACACTACAGAGACAAAAGTCAATAATTTCCGTCAGTTCTACAGGTTTAAAGAAAGAAAGACAACATTAAAACATGAGGGAAAATGCAAAAACTATGACATCTTGTGTTTTAGAAATTGAAATTTAAGTTAAGTTAAGTTATTTAATATTATATAAATCAACCTTAGTTGCACGGGATTCGAACCGTTGCCCTGTTTGATTGCATTGATATCCGCATCGTAAGCGAGAGCCTTATCCCCACTGCTACCAGGTTTAACGTTATCAATTGGCAAATCAAGCCATTTAAACTGTACTTTGAAAATGATTGTAATATATGAAATAATTCACTAAAAATCTTGATAAAACTAGGGGTGGGAGGGGGGGGGGGGTCTCAACACTCGCAGGTGCGTGAAGCTCACAGCTTGATGATATGAGGGAAAGTAAATGTGTTTTATAAATCACAAGTCTACTACCAATAATTATGCACACTTTTTAGAATTTCGTAAATTTTTCGTTTTTGTACCTTTTCGCATGGACTGGCTCAATTTTTTTATAGGTGATATCGGCGAAAGTACCAAGGAAAGCCTATGTATAGTAAAAGAGTGATTTCGCCCTAACTTTTTAAAAAATCAACATATTTTAGATGTGTTTTTTGCAAACTAGATGTTTTGAGAGATGCCGAATCCATTTGAAACTTCAAATCGTTGCTAAAATATTTGGAATATGGACTTTTTGCTGATTGGTGTACGGTTGCTAAGGGGAGAATTTTAGTTGCTAGGGATAATTATATGTCAATATTTGCATTAAATTATAACGTTAGATGTGAAGTATTATAAGTATTTCGATATTTCATTGCTTTTTGGCAATTTCGATTTTTTTGTTTTTTTGTGATTTTGAAAATGATATGAGCCAGTCCATGCGAAAAGGTACAAAAAGTCCTTTTGGTAAACTTTACAGGACACGTTATCAAAATTTGTTATAGTATTTTTGAAAAACGATTTTATCCGAAAAAAAATTACATAAATGTAAACATTCATAAGATTGTCAATTCTATCCCGAATTTGTCAACTAAAACCGAAAAAGACGTAGAAATATCTGAATTTTTGGTATTTGAGCAAGTGTAAAATCATTTGTTCCCCGGACTAATGCTATACCGACCAGAAACTACAAAAAATTATGACACTACAGAGACAAAAGTCAATAATTTCCGTCAGTTCTACAGGTTTAAAGAAAGAAAGACAACATTAAAACATGAGGGAAAATGCAAAAACTATGACATCTTGTGTTTTAGAAATTGAAATTTAAGTTAAGTTAAGTTATTTAATATTATATAAATCAACCTTAGTTGCACGGGATTCGAACCGTTGCCCTGTTTGATTGCATTGATATCCGCATCGTAAGCGAGAGCCTTATCCCCACTGCTACCAGGTTTAACGTTATCAATTGGCAAATCAAGCCATTTAAACTGTACTTTGAAAATGATTGTAATATATGAAATAATTCACTAAAAATCTTGATAAAACTAGGGGTGGGAGGGGGGGGGGTCTCAACACTCGCAGGTGCGTGAAGCTCACAGCTTGATGATATGAGGGAAAGTAAATGTGTTTTATAAATCACAAGTCTACTACCAATAATTATGCACACTTTTTAGAATTTCGTAAATTTTTCGTTTTTGTACCTTTTCGCATGGACTGGCTCATATTTCTTTGTTTCGGGATTCGCGGTACATTTGAAATTTTTCATTGAAATTATTTACCCTCCCACCCGCCGCATACAACTGTGTTAGTTATGAATTTTAATGTATTTTGTGTACTTATTTATAAGATGTGCTTGTGTATACTGTGGCTAGCTCATGTGTTTATTCGAGCTGTTTGGATGAATATATTTATCATTTCTAATGACTAGACGCTATATTTGCGCTTTAACATTAACTTTACATGTTATATGTGACTGTCAGTGGTACAGTCGAGTGTTTGTCCTGTGCTGTGAAATATATCTGTTTGTCTTGTGTATATATTGTGCCGTAATAAAATTGAGTAACTTTTGAAATTTTTCATTGAAATTATTTACATGAGTAGCGCTAACCAGGAATTCCGGGCAGTTTTACCCAGGCGTGTTAAGAAGAGTTTTAATTACAAAGTGTTCGATCAACTGGGATGCAGTCCGATGCACTTATAGGAGAATCGGAGGTTGGTGACGAGCTTGTGCAAGGTGCGACTGGTGGAAATGACAGTATGTCAAAGGCGGATTTTGAAGATCTGAAAGACCGTCTTTCGATTTATATGGATTCCGAGGAGTCGGACACTGATGAAGAAACAAAAGAATTGGTGAGGAAACTCAAGGAAGTTAAGAAGAAGGAGAAAGTAATGAAGAACAAGAAGAGAAAGGTGGAATTACGACAGGAAATAGAGAAGAGAATGAAGGAATTGGAGGAGTTGGAGGAGCTCGAGTTAAAAGGGGCTTCTAAGCCGAAGAAGGAGAAACTCGGCAGAAGGTGGAACAGTCCAAGAAGGGAAAAGATAAAGGAAAAAGCAAAGATACAGATAAAGGTAAAGGTAAAGATAAAGACAAAGACTCAGTTAAAGATAGCAAAGGTGATGAACTTTCTAATTTAAATATTAAACATTTGAGAAAAGATACAAAGACTAAGAAAATTGTAGATAAACATATGAAACAAATGCTAGCCACAGAGTCTAACTCAGAGTCTGATTCTTCTATAAGTAGTAGTTCAAGTTCTGATAGTAGTACGGATAGTGGGTCAGAGCCAAATGTTTTGTCTAGTTCTGATTCTGATAGTGAAACTACTCATAAAAAGAAAAATAAGCATAAGAAAAAGAAGGTCAGATCAGGTATCAAAGATAGACCCCATGATAAAGTTAAAATTAAGATGAACTGGCCTCAATCTGAGCTTAAATATGAGTTTACAAATAGAAAGGCTGTGGAGTTTAGACAGCTAACTATGAGCCAGTTTTGTGCTGGAGAACTAGAAATTATAAGGCATTGTAAAATTAGTAAAAAAGAAAGAGAAGGTAGATTATCATTGTTGAACAAAATTTGTTATTATGCTAGTGAATTTGAATGGTCTGTACTGTTAAATTTTTATGCAGCATGGGTAAAGCTGATTGAAAAAGGTGAGAATGTATGGTCTGATGATACTTCTCTGTTAGAGGTTAGAATGTTAATAGGAAAGAAATTGTTGAATAAAACAGCAAGTAAATATTCAGATAAATCGTCTGAAAAGAATTTTGATAGAAAAGTTTGGTATTGTCCTTTGTATCAGAGAAATAAATGTAATATTTCGAAGGATGGACATAATTTGGATATTGCAGGCAAAAGTAGATTTGTACAGCACATTTGTGCCACATGTTTAAGGGAGGATAAGGCTAAAATGAAACATCCAGAGAGCTCATCGGCTTGTCCTCATATGCCATGACTAGAATTAGAAAAAGCTGTTAATAGCATTGGGAATTTTAATTCAAAAGTGATAGATACTTTTTATCCTGAATGGTTACTGTTAGATTCAAATAAGGACAAAATATTGATTGAGAAAGGTGAATTCTCTAAGTCAATGGAGGTTTCTAAAACTGATACTTGTACAGTTAATAATGATAATTATAGAATTTCTAGTAAAAGGGTGGTAAATAAATCTTTACCAGTTCAATCAGCTTTGAATTTAAACATTGATGAATTTTGTCATAAACACAAAAAGTGTTTAATTTGTGATTTGAATGTTAATTCTTTAGATTTGCAGTATTTTGTGGATATTCAGAGAGAAATTAAATTGTCAGGTTTACCGAATTATCAAGGTTGTAGAATACCAGTTTTTTCAAAGTTAAAAATAGAATTTTTTAGATCTATGTTAGTTGATTATAATGATCACATTTTGTGTGACTTATTAGAATTTGGTTTTCCTATTGGTTATACAGCAGGTGATATAGTAGATATCAAAAAGCCGCGTAATCATAGCGGGGCCAGAGATTTTCCAGATTTCATTTTGAAGTATTTGAAAAAGGAGTTAGAATATAAAGCTGTTATTGGGCCTTTAAAAGTGAACCCTTTTATATATTCTTCATTAGTGTTATCTCCTTTAAATTCAGTTCCAAAGAGTACACCAGGTGAAAGAAGGGTAATACTAGATTTAAGTTTTCCTTCTGAAAATTGTATTAATGCAGGTATTGATAAAGATATTTATTTGGGTGAGTCAGTTAATTTGACTTATCCATCTGTAGATGATTTTGTTAATCTTATTAAGTTAAAAGGTAGAAATTGTGGTATTTTTAAGAGGGACTTGAAGCAGGCTTATCGCCAAATTCCAATTGATCCTGGAGATATTAATTTTGTTGGATTTCATTGGAAAAATCACATTTTTGTAGATAGAGTTTTAAGTATGGGACTTAGGTCATCAGCTCATATTTGCCAGAGAGTGACTTCATCTGTAGTTTACATGATGAAGCAGTCTGGTTATTTATTATTAAATTATTTAGATGATTTTGCTGGAGCAGAAAAATCAGAAGATGCAAATGTTGTATTTGATTTATTAGGTAGACTTTTAGACAGTTGTGGTCTTGAAGAATCAGTGGAGAAGGCGAGCTCTCCAAGTACGGTTATGACATTTTTAGGAGTGAAATTTGACACTTCGGAACTTACAATTTCAGTAACAACTGAGAGAGTGGAAGAGATTTTATTGTTGGTAAAGACTTGGTTAAATTTACTGGTTGCTACAGTTAAACAGTTACAGTCATTGTTAGGTAAATTACATTTTGTATCTAACTGTGTAAGACCAGGAAGGCTTTTTGTTTCTAGGTTGCTTACTTGGCTTCGTAGTTTACCAGATGACAAATGTGACCATATTATTCCTTTGTATATAAGGAAAGATTTATTTTGGTGGTATCATTTTTTAAAGTCTTACAATGGTGTTTCTATGATGGCTTTAGAGGATTGGTCTCAGCCAGATGAAATATTGGAGACGGATGCTACTTTGAGTGGTTGTGGAGGTTGGTTTCTTGAAAAAAGAGAGTTTTTTCATGTTCAATTTCCTTCCTTTTTGATGGATTTGAATTTACATATAAATCAATTTGAATTGATTGCTTTGATGATTTGTGTTAAAGTATGGAGTGTGCATTTTGTAAATAGAAAGATTTTAGTGAGATGTGATAATCAATCTACGGTGTTGGTTTTGAATTCTGGTTGTACTAGAGATGCATATATGCAATGTTGTTTAAGAGAAATTTTGTTTTATGCTGCAAAGTATAATTTTGAAATTAAGGCTGTTCATTTTCCTGGAGTTGAAAATAGAACAGCAGATATTTTGTCAAGATGGCATTCTGATTCAAGATTTGAAGACTTATTTTATGATTTGCCTGTTGTGAGATTAGGTAAATGTTTTGAGAAATTTGTCTATTCAGGTCTTTTTCAGATTGGTAATTTATTGTAGATTTACAGCTGAATTTGTTGAAAGTGGATCAACAGACATCGTGCAAGTCAGCCTTTGCTCATGGCACTTTTGAAAACATTAAAGTTCAGTGGAGGACTTTTTTAACATTTTGTATTTATTTTGGTTTTAAATTTTTACCAGCATCTTTGAATACTGTGTGTTTGTATGCTCAATTTTTGAGCAGGTCTTTTAAATCAGTGAATTCTATTAAAAATTATTTAAATGGAGTAAGATTATTGCATTTATACAATGATTTGGAGTTTCCTTATTTACAAAGTTTTTCGTTAAAACTTACATTGAAAGGTTTACAGAGATTAAATCCTTATTTACCAAGGAAAGCGCTCCCTATAACTCCTTTGATTTTAAAACAAATTTATGAGTTTATGGATTTAGATGACACTCAGGATAAGACTTTCTGGAGTTTGTTTTTGTTAGCCTTTTTTATGATGAGTAGAAAATCTAATCTTGTTCCAAATTCAGAAAAAGAATTTGATGAAAATAAGCAATTATGTAGAGGGGATATTATTATTGAGAATGATGTTTTAATAATTATTTTGAAATGGTCTAAAACAATTCAGTTTGGACAAAGAAAGTTGAGAATTCCCATTTCTAGTATTCAGGGAAGTATTTTATGTCCGGTTAATGCATACAAGAATATGATCAAAGCTATTCCTGCGGTTAAAAAGGATCCTGCATTTTGTAAAGTTAAAAAGGGGCGCATTCTACCCATTACTTATAAAGAGTATCAAAATAAGCTTCGATATTTAATACAAAAAACAGGTCGTAACTCTTTATTTTACTCTACTCATAGTTTAAGAAGAGGGGGGGGGCAACTTTAGCTTTTGATGCTGAGGTTTCTACGGAATTAATTCAACTTCATGGAGATTGGCATAGTGATGCTTATAAAAAGTATTTAGAATTTACTTTGGAACAGAAACTTCAAGTTTCGCAAATGATGTCGAAGAGTGTTTCCTTGTTAGGTTACTAATTTATATCGTTTCTTTGTAGAACCAGGAACTTTTCTGATAGTGTCAGACTCAATCGCAAAATATGTGAAGCTTGAGAATGCGGATGTTTATGCGTTTTGGGGGGCTTCCATTGGAGAAATAACCTATCAGCTTAACAAGAACAAGGGGAGTATTTATGGAGGTTATAAATGTTTAGTTATTCATTGTGGTACCAATGATATTCATATTTTATCTATTGATCAGTTTAAGTCTGCCTATTGTAATTTAATTTCTACCGCCAAGTTGTTGTTTCCTTCTATGGTTATTGCTTTGTCTGGTATTCTTCCTCGTCCTGTTGATTTTGAGGAAACGGGTCAAAAGATAAAGGATGTTAATATGGCTTTGTTAAATTTATGTTTGAGTTATGAAGTCGAATTCATTCATTCGTATAGATATTTTTTGAAATGTGGAAAGCCAAAGGTGGGGCTATTTGCCTATAAAGATGGTGGGTTACATCTCAATTGTGAAGGTACAAGGCAGTTAGGTTTATATTTTAAAAGAAGGGTTGCTCATTTAATTTAGATAGGTTAACTTGTCATTTGAGATGAATTTCTCAAGTGGAGTTAAAGGATTAGATATGGTTGAATTTCATGTTTCTACCATACTTCCTTTGGGTTTTTTTTTTTTTTTTTTTTTTTTTTTTTTTTTTTAGTTTATGGTTGATATTATTTCTTCCATACTAAAATTTGGATTATTTTTATTTTATTTTCCTTAATATGTATTGGTTTTATTTAAGATTGTTTGGTTAAGATGTAGTTAGGTTTATTTATATTAATATGTACTAATATTTTAATTTTATATTGCAGGTAAGGGACTCTTTTCAGTGAGTATTGTTCACACTGTTGGGTGCGGTTTCTTTTCATATGAGATATTGTTTCTTGTATGGAGAAAAGTTTATGTTCAGGGTTGATATTGTTTCTTCCTTGCTTGCTTTAATTATTTAGTTTTTGCTTGATATTATTTCTTGCATGCTAGATTAACAAGCTTAAATTGTGTATTGTTTATATGATAGTTAAAATTAATCTGCTTAATTCTTTGTTCAACACAGTTGTTTGTTTATTTTTTGGCGGCCGTTGGCTTGGCGGCTAGCTCATGTGTTTATTCGAGCTGTTTGGATGAATATATTTATCATTTCTAATGGCTAGACGCTATATTTGCGCTTTAACATTAACTTTACATGTTATATGTGACTGTCAGTGGTACAGTCGAGTGTTTGTCCTGTGCTGTGAAATATATCTGTTTGTCTTGTGTATATATTGTGCCGTAATAAAATTGAGTAACTTTGATTTCTTTTGTGAGAAGCCTGGTAATTACTGATACTAGTTCATTTACACTAATGGATTTACCTTGTATAAATAAACCGTCTCCTGATATTTCTCCTACATTTCTCCTTTCCCGCATTTCTACTTCATAATTGTTATCATTCTTGGGAACACACGCTAGCACCGATCCTACACCACATTTCTTTTCAATTTTATCTATCACTAATTCTGGGGTAATCACTTTAGTACTGCCAACATT